>NC_081545.1:29205081-29206640 GCF_901000735.1 Corylus avellana | reverse complement strand
CTTCTTTCATTCTTTTTTTTTTTTTTTTTTTTTTTTAGCTGTTACTCAATTTCTGATCATATGGAAAACTTTGGGTGCATGCTAGGGTGATGATCAGTATACCTATAGAACGAAGTGGTTGTTAGCTTGTGGCTTTCCATGTGACCTTGTTCTTTCCTGGATTCATGGCCTTTATTTTTCACAAAGGAATAAATCTTTGTACAGGATTTTTAAGATATAGATAGATCATGAGAAGATGGCTTGCCTTTTTTGTAGCTTAAATGGAAGGAGATAGAGTTCTAGAAATTAACAGTAGGGATTGACTTTACATGGACAAACTATTAGACATTCCCTCTAAGCAGAAATTAAAGTAAGGGAAAATTACACTTTACCCCCCTAAAGTTGTCAGCGATTTGCAATTCCGCCTCCAAAGTTTCAATTTTTGCAATCCACCCCCCTAAAGTTTCAATTTTTTGCAATTCAGGCAATCCGTCAGTCAAAGCCGCTTTGACTGACGGAACAGTGATCATGTGCGCCACACGTGATCACTGTTGGCCTTTTTGTACCCAAAATGCCCTCACCCACACCTTACCCACAGCAAACGGCGTCGTTTGATGTTGCTCCTTCGCCAGAGTTCGTTGATGGGTCATTGCTCGAAAATTTGCCTTTACCTGCAACAAGATGGAGAGCCCAAATGACGGAATCTCCTGCAACAGATCGAAATCTCCTCATCTGCCCCCTTTGGCGTTCAAAGACAAAGTCCCCTTTAACACTAAATTAATTCAAACTTTGAATGTCATTTTCTACAAAATTAATTCAAATTTTAATTATTCATTTTGTTGACAGTCTTCCTAAAGGGATCGCACAAGTCAATTTGTTGCTTGTATGTTTTGTTTGTTGGTGGCATGCAGATCTTCAGGAAAACCATGTGCTGCATTTGGATTGGTTAATTAAGTCTAAGCTCAAAGAAAGATGTTGGGAGATGAGAGCATCCCAGAAAGCTAACGCGTTGCCCAACGCCTTGTCCTCTTCCATGTGCTTGCCCCACACCTTGTTCTCCTCCCACAGACAAGCCAGATCTAAGCAAAGCCAACCAAGTTTGAAGCCAGGTTTTAGGGATTCAACGAACTCCAGCATGGGGGTATTTTGGGCGTGAGTTGGGTTGGGCATGGGTCACATGGGTTGGGCGTGCGTGCGTGATGGAAAAGCATGGGGGTATTTTGGGTACAAAAAGGCCAACAGTGATCACGTGTGGCGCACATGATCACTGTTCCGTCAGTCAAAGCGGCTTTGACTGACGGATTGCCTGAATTGCAAAAAATTGAAACTTTAGGGGGGTGGATTGCAAAAATTGAAACTTTGGAGGCGGAATTGCAAATCGCTGACAACTTTGGGGGGGTAAACTGTAATTTTCCCTTAAAGTAAAATAGATTCCACTGACCCTTCGGATGGGGAATTAGCCGATCGATCCAAAGATATATATATATAGTACTCTTTATTCTCCAAAATATGTTGGCCTCACCATATATAGATATTATGTTAAACAAATTATAGGACAATAACCAGTAACTACATTACAT
>NC_081545.1:29203395-29204981 GCF_901000735.1 Corylus avellana | reverse complement strand
TTTTTTTTTTTTTTTTTTTTTTTTTTTGAGCTGTTACTCAATTTCTGATCACATGGAAAACTGTGGGTGCATGCTAGGGTGATGATCAGTATACCTATAGAACAAAGTGGTTGTTAGCTTGTGGCTTTCCATATGACCTTCTTCTTTCCTGGATTCATGGCCTTTATTTTTCACAAAGGAATAAATCTTTGTACAGGATTTTTAAGAAATAGATAGATCATGAGAAGATGACTTGCCTTTTTTGTAGCTTAAATGGAAGGAGATAGAGTTCTAGAAATTAACAGTAAGGATTGACTTTACATGGACAAACTATTAGACATTCCCTCTAAGCATAAAAAAAGAAATTAAAGTAAATTAGATTCCACTGACACTTCGGATGGGGAATTAGCCGATCGATCCAAAGATATATATATATATATATATATATATATATATAACTAGTACTCTTTATTCTCCAAAATATGTTGGCCTCACCATATATAGATATTATGTTAAACAAATTATAGGACAATAACCAATAATTACATTACATACTTTTATCCTTTATAAATATTATTTTTATTTTGCGGGGATGTCAATTAATAATCACTTATCTCAAAAGCTTAAGCCAATAGATAATGATATAATTGATATTTTAACACAAAGTAGTGCCTAAAAATGAATATTTAATTGATAGCTAGTGATACTAAACGTGGTAATATTTGAGCAGCTTTCCTAAGCAATTAAAATTAAAGAAGGCTGAAGGCCGTATCCGACCCTCTATAAATCCAGAGAAGGTTTGAAGGTGGGTATGGCAAGAAGATGATGAAGTGGGTCAAGTTTTTGAGGAGTGAATTGAATGGAGAAGTTTCCAACTTCCCTCAAAGGCTTCCAGTATTCCATGCTATATATATATAATATCATATTCAAGCATGAGAGTGCTGGAAGGCTTTGACGGACTTTGAAGGCTTATTCCAACTTGTAGCCATGAAAAGCATTCGGATCTATAGAGTTTTAACTTCCAAGGTAAAATCTATATATATATATAGGTGGTCTCCTCCATGAATATCTTTTAACCAACGTACGTAGTTTATCATCTTTTTTCCAGTCGTATCCAAGAAGGTGTTGGCTTGCCCCTCGGATTTCGAGCACTGATCCCTCAAATGGTGACCCAAGTTAAGGTTATGCTAAGGTTTAGAAGGTTGTTCTACTACAGTCTACATACCACCTATGTCGTTAGTTTTCCCTATGACCCATTAATTGTGCCAAGCCACACAGCTTGAGGTCAATATGGGTTTAACGACTAATTTGTTGGGTCCCTTCCTTCCCCATGAGACAACTCATGGGCTTGGGTAATGGTTGAAGAGATATCCGTTGAGAGTTGAAATAGGTTATGGCTGATTTAGCCTTTGCAAGGGGTTTTCCCTTTCAGTGTTGAAGTTGGGCTGTCGACCCTATGATAAAATGCATAATAACTAACAACCTTGGCCTATCCAAGATGGATCATCGACCTTTCGATAAGATATAGGATATGTGATTGATCTTAGCCTGGTCATCAACCTTCCCGAGATGACATAGGATAGGTGATCAACCTTGGCCCATCTAAC
>NC_081545.1:29167297-29203295 GCF_901000735.1 Corylus avellana | reverse complement strand
TTAGGTTAGCAACCTTGACCTTTTCAAACTGGGCAGTCAACCTTCCCAAGATGATATATAGGATAGGTGATCGACCTTGACCTATTCAAGATGGGTTGTTGACCTTCCCAAGATGATATATGATTGGTGATCGATCTTAGCATATCCGAACTAGGTTGTCGACCTTCCAATAAGATATAAGATAGGTGATCAACCTTGGCTTATATCAATTAGGTTGTCAACCTTCCATAAGATATAAGATAGATGACCTACCTTGGCCTGATCATAGACCTTCCCAAGATGATATAGGATGGGTGATTAACCTTGGCCTATCCAAGTTAGGTTGTTAACCTTCCTGAAATGGGTGATTAATCAACCCTACAATATATATAATGGGAAGTAGGTCTCTTCTTTCTTTCTCCTCATCCCTAATATAGACGACATTGGATCTCATATCTCTTAGCAACAAGAACTTTTGATCCTTTCACCATTTGAGCTAAATAACACTCATAATAGTATTAGAATCCCCTAAAATTTCAATAAGATCATAAAAAATAAAGACAAAAATAAATAAATAAATTAGAATCCCCTAAATTTTCAAAAAAATTGTTGATTCTCAAATTACAGAATTTAAGCCATTTATAAGCATCGAAACGCTTAGAAAATACCACCTATTAAAAAGGTGACATGTTATCGAGGCATCCGGAAAGAATTTCTCACTCAAAAGACTTTTTCTTCACTTTTGTAGAAACGCTTCTTTAGAGAACTAAAATATAGTTTTTAGCTCAAAGTTTTTTTACAACATAAAAAGCAAGAACCTGATGAAAATATACTCAATTCTCTACAACATGCGACATTTTTTATATATTATTTTCTAAGCATTTTGATGCCTAAAAATAACATAAATTTCGTAATTTGATAATTTAGAATTTCTTTAAAATTGTAAGGGATCTTGATAAATAAAAAAAAAAAAAAAACAATTGAATCTGAAAAAAATATATGTAGCCACAAAGAAGTTAAAAAAATCTCCTGATTGTGATTTCATTCCATGATGATGGTACAACAAAGCACAAGCCATGGAATTCCATTTGAACCTCTCAGGATATCTTTCATTACATATCTCCACTAAATTAGAGTTTCTCTTCCAGACATATTTTAGACCACGCTCATTATCACAGCCTCCAGTCAAGGTGAACTAGGGCATTCGCACCCCTTGTGCAGCAGGGCTTAATTGAGCATATATAGCACCCAGCCTTTGCCTTGTCCAACCAACCCGGCAGCCAAATGCATCAACTGACAATTAATAAGATAACTTAGACCAGAAGATAAGGAAAAAAAGAGAGGGAGGGGGGTTGGAAAGAACTACCCATTCTAGTATAAAAACTACCCACTGATTCAAAATGCAAAAAGAATAAACTGATATGGAGCTTCAACAGCAAAACATCATTTCATTAGCAGTTATGCTTGACTGTTGTGAAAGATAAAAGAGACAAGGAGAAGGTAAATTTACCAACATGTGGCTCTATGGCACTCCGAAATCATGAATGGGACAAACACAATTATATATCCAAATCATCATCTGGGTCCTCATCAGAATCTGGCCTCTCATCATCTGAATCACGCAAATATATTATCTCACCCGTGCTAGAGTTCTCATTTGTTTGCAATACACCGGTTGCAACAGGTGCTGCTTCATTCTTGCTATCCGCAAGAGATCTCCGACCATCATAAATTTGTATGGGTTTACCGTTTCCTGAAGGAAGCAGAAGTCAAGTATGACGTCTTTAAAAACATGCACATCTTGGAAAAGATCTAAGAAAAGAGATTAGATCATAAAAAACCCTACCTTTTGATCTTTAAGTGTAAGATAACATTAAAGAATGCACACACATACACATATACATGCATATCCCGTCTGTGCGTGCGGGCACGTGTTGGTGTACATGTATAGGTATAGGTATACACATATGCTAGACCTACATGCATCCCTGGTTCCATACCTTGGTGTTCAAAAGGAAGTACAACCTTAGCCCTATCAATTTGCTCCTTCTCTGACAACTGTAGACTGAACTGCACCTGTTGAAAGAAGCATCAAACACTTCTTTAAACAACGAAATTCAGAAAAAAAACAAAAAAACAAAACAAAAACAAAAACAAAAAACAAAAACAAAACAAAACAGAACAAACAAAAAAAAAACAAACAAACAAACAAACAAACTCTCTTCATTGGTGTTTATAGAATTTTAAGATCAATAATTGGATAACCATAGAGTTTGCGAAAATTTGAGAAACATGAAATTTGAGTGGTTTTAGGAAGTGCTTCAGGTCAGATCCACCATAATGGTTAACTATTTGAGTCCACCAGATTCAAATCTTAACCCTACATCAAAATCCATCTTCAAACCATGGCAGGCAATGAGGAATATGTGCTCAGGTAAGTAGTGACAGGTCCAGGAGATGAATTATTTGGGTCTTTTTTTTTCCTTCTGGTTAGGTTAAAAGAATATGTTGGTCACAAAAATTTGTTACAGGGGTATTTTGGTCATTGTACTGAATTTTACAATATATATGAGGTGAGAGAGGCTACGTAGAAACATAGCCTCCTCTTTCTCTATTTTCTTCCCATGCAAACCCTACAACACAGAATAACAAAGTAAGAAAAATTGGGGGGCTCAACCATGGGCGAGAGAGAGAGAGAGAGAGAGAGAGTGACAGATTTAAACTCTCATCAAGTTAAAGCTACACAACTGACCTTTGGCAAAAGGCTTCTATTGATCATTTCATCTTCGGATGAAAGGGGTGTAAAGTTGATGATTGACTGCTCAACATGAAATTCTTCAGACTGGAAGTTATTATGTAAGACTATGTCAGTTCGCACTTTGGAAATAAGAATAGAACCTCCCAAAGAGAGAGAGAGATGGAGAGGTCACCATCACTCGAACACGCCCATTTCTGCGCTTGAACCGGGCATGAAACTTCCCTTTCCAATAATTACGTTCAAGTAAAGAGAGGTTCTCCGAATTGCATCTCAGTCCATTTGCAGATTGATTTAATGGTTCTACACTTGCCACCATGGAGGAAATATACCCAAGAACAGCAGTGACCCTCTCTTCATGAAGGTCTGAATGTGACGACCAAAAGATACTCGAAACTTGATCTGAAACCATAAAATAATATTGAAACAAGCAGCATCCAAACACTGACCTTGCACATCAAATAGAACTTTTAAAAAAAAAAAAAAAAAAAAAAAGGTGACAGTTGCTAACTTTGGGCCAGTGTAAACCCCATGGGTTTCTAAAACTTTTAGGAAAAATTATCAACATTTTTTTTAAGCCCCAAAATATATGTTAAATAGTCCAATCCAAAAGGCAAGATTGTATAATTTTGCAGCCAAGAAGATGGAGACAGCTTAAAATCTTTGAAAAAAATATATGAATTGCAATATTAAGGAGAACAAT
Organism: Corylus avellana; assembly: GCF_901000735.1. NCBI lineage: Eukaryota > Viridiplantae > Streptophyta > Magnoliopsida > Fagales > Betulaceae > Corylus > Corylus avellana. Next base: position 29,199,858 of record NC_081545.1, on the reverse strand, counting down.
AAAAACAGCATAAAATTATTCCAACAGATGCAATAAACTATTGCCACAACAAATCACTAGATTTTACGAGAGCTGGAAATTGTAAGCAATCACAGCAGAATAAAACATGTCTTTACCGTTGCTACGAAGGTTGCTTAGAAGGCCTGCAACTGATGATATAGATGCATGTCTAAAGATTTCGCTTACCTAAAATTGAGAAGAATTCATTACGAACACACATACATGCAGAGCAAGAATACACAAGAAGTTTAATGAAAGAAACATGAATGCTACTGGCATACACAAGCAAATACACCACAGAGATAATTCCCAAAATTTAAGGTGAACATTTTTTGCATATATGCATTTACATGGTAAAATTTTCTTCCCTGCAAAATTATCATTGTAAAACAAAACATTTAGTTGAAACATGTAAGTAATCCTTCTTTTAAATTCCCTAAAATTTGCAACTACAGAGGGGGGAAAAAAAAAATTAACCCCAAAATTCCCTTTTTTTTTTTCCTAGGAAAAGTATAGACAATGTATGGGGGACTTGTACAAGTTGGGTACAAATCTCTAGAGTTTAAGACATAATTGTTCTATTGCAATTTAGTTTTAAATTACTACTAAAATTTTAGCAAAAATGGCCAACTTGGAGGACTGTATTAGCGGAATTATTATAAACTTACGCACTTTTCAACAAAAGAATATATATATATATATATATATATATATATATATATAAGGAAATATTACGTTTAGATAGTCATGGCAATAAATTCTTTGTTTTTTAAGTATGGCAATAAATTCTAACTCTAACCCAATATGGAATCATAACGATAAGTGATTATTATTATTTTTATTTAAAATCAATAGCCATATATTATAACTGACCTCATAAATTACATTTATATTGCATTTGAAGTGGCAATGACTGATAGTAAAAAATATTTTAAATTAAAAATTATTACAGTTAAGAGAATATTTAGATTATATAAATTTTTACTAGGTAATTTTGTGTATTTTCCTCCACCTGAAAGTGAGTTAGCCCCCTGTTATATTTGGTATATATATTATCGACCAAGTGTTTCAAAAACTATGACAGCTCAAGTACAAACCTTCATTTCACACTAAAATAATATCCTAACTTCTTCCAGGTCCAAGAATTCCTTTTACTGTACCGTGATATTCCCCATTAAGATAATGAATCATAATCTTGAGACGGATAGCTGATGAATATCAATCAATAGATTTTCAGGGGTTTCACAAGCCATCCCTGCTTGTCTAAAATGAGGCACCAATTAACTTTTAAAGAGGTTAAAATATGTCAAAATTCCAACCAGCTGAACTAGACAACACACTGGAAGCACACATGCCAGCCATTTCTGCATGTCCAACAAAGGAAGAACACAAATCCATCAAGTGTTTGCATAAAACAAGAGATACTAGCCCCCAACGCATTTACTTGGCAAAGCCTTGAGAGGAAGTTTCAATGACCCAACTCAGAAAAGGACAGGATTCCTCAAGTGGATTTATCTTAGAATCCAAATTTCTTGTTTTGGTACATGTATTGTACTCAATAGGAAGTTTCCCCGCAACACCCAGATAGATATACTTCTCACTCAGAATCCATATTACAATTCAAAATTCTAGATGCTACAGATATGCACAGAACATATAAAATTGGCAAAGTACATGCACACTACATGCAGCAGGCTGGCTAGAACTTCACCTAAACCTCACTGTAATTGCATCAGCCATTCAATTTGCATGCACTATATATATTCACAATAATGGGGTCCAAAATTACCAGATCTATGGCAACACAAAAACGAACTTTGCCTTGTCCAACTAATCCTGCAACCACAAATCAATTTTCTTTTTTTCAGATTAGTACCTTCCACAAATCAATATTCAAGAGAAAAAACAATAACAAAAAAAGACACCCTTTTAACTAATAACATTCAAACCTAAGACCTACTCCAACACAATCCCACCCCTTACACTGCCAAGGGGCCAACAAAATACACCCTGTATTCCAGTGAAACGCCACACTAAGAAACAGACATATGAAATGAAAAAGATGCACCCACTGAAACTATTATGCAAAGAGAAATCCCTTTTTTTTACGCCTATTGTACAGTTGTTCATCTGGATCCATCTCTTTTACAAATCAACCATTGAATTTGTGGGACCCACATTGATTTGTAAAAGAGATGGACCAGATAAACAAGAGTTATACATGTAGCATGCCTCTTATGGACACTCCAATAGTAAAGAGTACACCACACCTTTCCCCAGCTCAATAATTGAGGTGAACAACTTGTCCATATCCTTCACGTTCTTACACAAACTAGCTCGGGAGGAAGCTTCGCTGTAAAGATGCGCAATGTTTCCAGACTCCACAAGCCTATCCTTCCAACCAAGAGGATCCGTATAACAATCCAATATCTGAATCCTGTACCAATATTTGAGTTCAAAAGTCCCCACTCATCAATCATAACATAATTTAAAAACAATAATAATACTAATAATTATAGTTACAATTTCTGCAAATTGAATTGACACGTTCTGCAACCATGTGCTCAGCAACAATAATTTCATATAAGTTCATATATAAATAAAAGTGCTTGTAATAACAACAATAATCATAATCATAATCGTGATAATAATAACAATGAATTGGTTAAGATGATTCACCATTTTTTGGACGAAGCGACATCAAATCCTCTCCTCTTCAGCAAATCCACATAAAACGACGGGCTCCGAGAGAGAGCTACGAGCACGAGACCACTGCAATAGATGGACCAGTGACAAATTTAACGAACGGGAAATTGAGAATTTAGGATCAGAGTACAATATTTTGTAACCCTAACTGACCGTGACTGGGATTTTCCCGCCAAAATTTGGGAAGAGAGCTGGGTGAGGACGTGGGTGAAGACATGGAACCCGAAAGGAGAGGCTATGGAGTCCTTGATTGTGAGAGCCGGTGCGTGCTCCCCCTCGAGCGCACCGTCTCGGAGTGCTCTGCAAATGGATTCCGTCATTGACGCTGAGGGTTTGGGAGCTTCAACAGTTCAACTGCAGGCTTTGAGAGGGTGCCTAAAACCCTATTTTGGTGAAGGTTGGGGTTTTTGCAAAGAGGCCCCTTAACTTTTCTCTTTTTCTATAAAATTTCGTGTTCCGAGTTTTTTTCTTTTTTTTTTAATGAAAAAATAATAATAATTTTTTGAAAAGAGGCTGCTCATCACAAAATATGACATTTGTTTAAATTAAATGTCTCCTAAAATATAAGGTAAAGTCCACTTAACCTCCCTCAAACTACCATTTCAATGACAATTTACCCCTCAAACTATCAATTGTGACAATTTACTCCCCAAACTACCAAAACAATAACAATGCACCCTCTCTCAAACTACCAGTCCAATGACAATTTACCCCCAAAACTACCAAAATAATGACAATGTATCCTCAATTTTAACAAAATGATGAAATTACCCTTACTAAAATTAAAACAAAAATGCTAAAATTTATTTATTTTTTCAAAATTTTAAGGGTATTTTTGTCTTATTGAAAATTTTATATGAGTAATTTTATTATTTTGCTAACATTGGGGGTACATTATCATTGTTTTGGTAATTTGAGGAGTAAATTGTTGGAATTGATAGTTTTGAAGGTAGATTGTCATTGAAGTAGTAGTTTGAGAGAATTAAGTAAACTTTACCTTAATACATATGAATTTTGCACGTTTGAAAAAAAAAAAGACCCTACCAATTTGTCATCTTATACCTCAAAATATATTAAAACAATCCTGCCACCCCAGCATGCTCTTCCATATTTGAGGAGAAAACTATTCACAAGTCAAACCAAAGGGTTATCAATCAAAATCAAATGTTTGAGATCACAACTTCACAAACCATTTAGTTATAAGATGTATAAATTTATATACATTTTTTTAGTTAATTTTGTGTTAGACCATCAGGTCCATCACCCTTCGATTTGATGTGTAAACGCCCATGCCCATGCCCATGTTTACATATATTTTTTTGGGATTAAAAAATAAAAGAAAAGTAAAAAAAAAGATGCTCAATCTTATGAATCACGTTCACCCTTCAAAATTATTTTTTAAAAATCTCTTGTCATACGAGCATAAACTATAACCCAATGCACGTGTTATTTGTCTTGGCCCCATCTCTATGAATTATTGGGCAACCATGGACAACCATTAATATTCTTCACAAAAATTTTTAATTGGGATTAAATTATATGTTGTCCAAATCTTTTAAAATACCCTAATTCTAATTATTGTTTCCCCTAATGCGCCATGTGGGTGGTCGCAACTAGTCTCCCGACCCAAACTAAACAATGAAATAACTATTATATCATTAAATGGAGATCTCTAGTTTGAATCATCTTCTCTTTCTTCTTGTACGGACATATTAAAAAAATATTATTTTATTCATTTCAAGTTTATAAAGTATGATGTATTATTTTTTGGAAAAACTTTACAAAGGCTTCCAGATTTTCTTGTGTTTTGAGAATACCCTTCAAAATTCAAAAACATTTAATTTCATCCCTTGAAATTTTTAGTTTGATGTAATCTACGTACATGCTCCATCAGGGTTTGACGTTAAACAACGTTAAAATTGATGAAATAACATCTTATACCTCTTAAACTTTTATAAAATTCTAAATTTACTCATAATTTCATGTTAAAATAATTAAAAAAAAAAGAAAAAACGAAAAGTTGAGGATATTTTATTATTTTTCATAGGATTTAACGCAAAATCCTAACCAAAGAAGTAGATTGCATCAAATTAGAAGTTTGAGCATTCTAAGGATAAAATTGAAAGTTTTTAAACTTTAGGAAAAATTATATTTTACCCCCCAAAGTTTAGGGCGATTTGCAATTTGACCTCAAAAGTTTCAATTTTGGCAATTCACCCCCCAAAGTTTCAAATTTTTGCAATTTGACAAATTGTATTCAAAACTTTTCATATTGCCCCTAATTTTTAATTTTGTTATAAATTTTTTTTAAAAAAAAAAAAAATTCCGGATGGCTACGCCATCTTGCCTTTGTGTTACCCCAAATTTGTTCTTTTTTTTTTTAAATTAAAAATAAAAATTATGAGCAATATATAAATTTTGAGATAATATTGGTTGAATTGCAAAAAATTAAAATTTTGGAAGTAAATTGTCAAAATTAAAACTTTAAAAGTCGAATTATAAATCATCCCAAATTTTAGAGGTATAAACTATAATTTTTTATAATCTTTAAAAATGTTTTTAAAATGTTAAAAAGGTTTGGGAAGTTATTTTTTATTTTTATTTATTTTTATAGATAAAAAGAAAAGAAAATGACAGTCTAGATTTTCGTAAGATCTGTCCAATTGACCCAAAATGCTAATCGGATGGCCATGTGATGTTGTGTCATGGGTCCCATACATCCCGTAAAAGGTATTGACCACTGACTAATTCACCACACCATCACATCACGCCCCAAGCAACAAGGCATCAAATTCTAGAAAGATTCTCCACCGACCCGACCCGACCCAACAGCCCTCTTTAATTATAACGACGGAATCTCTTGCATTCATCGGGAATAAGATCTCTCCAGATAAAATATTCAATTAATAGTTGAAATATCTCTAAAGAGATTTTGATGACATAAATAAGACGTATGTCCAACTAATAAAAATAATAATAAAATTTACATATATTTTAAAAATAATTATAAAAAACTAGAGAGTGGTTGGCCACCTATTGAGAGTGACCGGACCACCCCAGTTAGTCACCTTAGGCCGGCCGAAGCCACCACATGGCTCTTGGGGTTGGTCCGAACACTCCAAAAACTAAATCTTAAAAAAAAAAAAAAAAAAAATCATTTGGCCTTGGAGGTGGCTGCGACCACCCTTAGGTCTGGAGTGGCCAAAGCCACCCCCATGGCCCAACAGGTTAAGGGTCAAATAATTTTTTTTTTTTTTTTTCGTTTGACCCTTGGAGTGACCGGACTACCTTCATTGGGCATGGGATGGCCAAAACTACTCCAGACAGCCGGTCTGGAGTGGGCGAAGCCACCTTCAGCCTAAATTAGGGTGGTTCAGCCACTCTCAAAGAGTGGTCAACCATCCCTTAATTCGACCATTAACTACATATTCTTCGGTACAATATTAACGGTAGAGTTGCTGTCATACCTCTAATACAAATTCAAAGCTTCTTATCCTTGTCGGTGTCCTTCTCGCCGCTATAAATTCTCCCCATTACTCCTAACGGTTCAACACGCATTCTGTCGGCTGTAGCCATATGTCGTGGCTGGCTCTCTTCCGATCCCCTTCTTCTCGCTCTAAATTGTAAGATACGCCATATTTTACCGTTGATTCAGCGAAGATTAATCTCGTCGAAGACGCGAAGGAGAAAGATAAGACTCGAGAGACCCCACGTCCTCTCTGTATCTCTATCTCTTCGTCAAAAAACTTCGTCTTTACTCAGAGGTCCCTTTCTTTCTCTCTGCCAAGCTATTTCCCTCTCTCGTAGTGCTTCAAAAAGCGGCAACCAGGCCCAAACTTTTTTCCCAATGGCGAGCATATACCAGTACCACCAATTCCCGCACCACCTCTACCGCTAGTTGTGTATATAAGACCCTTTTACGCGTTCTATTCCACCAATGGATTCGCAAACTTCGTTGTTGAGGGAGCAGAGGAAGCTCCAGAGGCTGCGGTGCTCGGTCCAGTGCTACGACTGGGGCCGTCGGGGTCAGCACTCTCGGGTGGCTGGCCTATTTGCTCGGAACACGGGGTCCGAGATCCAGCCGGACAAGCCATATGCGGAGTTATGGATGGGCACCCACGAGTCCGGGCCCTCCTTCGTGGTCCAGACCAGCGTCGACAATGGCGTGTCGGTCGGGTCAGAGGGTGTGAGCTTGAAGTCCTGGGTCTCGGAGAACCCTGGTGCGCTTGGTGATAAGGTTTTGGACGAGTGGGGTTGTGATCTCCCGTTTTTGTTCAAGGTACAGTTGTACGAGTTTGTGTGAATGAAAATTTGTGTTTGATGCATTTTGCTTTGTTTTGGGGAATTTCTGGTTGGGCTTTTGGGTCTGATTCTTATGGACTTTGGGATTTTTATGTTAAATATACACGGGGTTTTATGTGAATTTGTGTTTTTCATGGAAAAGTTGTGTGCGTGGTGTGGGATTTTGACTCTTTGGTGGGACTTTAGGTGCTTTCAGTGGCAAAAGCGCTGTCAATACAAGCGCATCCCGATAAGGAGTTGGCGAGGACGATGCATAAGGCGCGGCCGGATGTGTACAAGGACGATAATCACAAGCCCGAGATGGCTTTGGCGATAACGGAGTTTGAGGCCCTTTGTGGGTTTATCAGTCTTGAGGTATTATGAACTCCAAGGTTGCTTTGCATATGTGGATCTTTGACTAGATATTTCTTTCTTTCATTCTTTTTTTGCTGGTATTGTGGATCGAAGCACTAAGTTCAGCATTGTTTGTTTGTGAAGAATTTTGGGATGATGGCGGCATTTATGAACTTGGTGTGGCTCACCACTTGATTGTCATAAAGGCATAATGACTGTAATAGGTTACTTTCAAAATGGATAAGACTGTACCTTTTTTATTCAATTATAAATCCTGATTGGTACCTTGTTGTATTATCTTCCTCATTCTTGCCTTCGTTTTTTTTTATTATTATTATTATTATTATTTTTTTTACATTTCACTTATTTTACTTCTACCCATTAGATGATTAATTCATGATTATGGTGATGCCCATCTAATCCCTAGTTAAAAGTTTATAATTTGGAAGAACGTCGTTACATGGTACTGTGACAAATTTCGTAAATTTCTTTGTTTGAGATTCATGGAGAACCATTGACTACTTTGTAGTTCCCTTGGGTTTCTTGGGTGGCACTTCAGCTTGCAAGATGAATCCCTAACCATTAACCAGCTTTGCTCTGATCTGACAGTTTATGGCAAACGTTGGATTTCCCAGTATTTTCTTATGTGGGAAGAGAGAGAGAAAGAAAAAGAAATGTGTCATCCCATCATTGCTGAAGACTGGTTACTTCTGCCTGGGGATTGTTAGTGCGGTGTGTGGGACAAACAGTGTTTTCATAAGTAGGATTTTCATCATGTATGGGCTTCCTGGAACCCATGCTCTAATTTGGCCAAGGGTCTAGGTTCATATATTTTCCAGTTGATTTATTTTTCAGTGCCCCATCTGCTCTAGCTGTTGAGATTTGTTTCATACTAGTGATAGTTTCTTGTATTTCATGGCATGCAATTCCAAAGAAACCTGGATAGGAGAGGGATAAACACGTTAACTATCTGAGTCTGTGCAGCAGATCTGATGGAGATTTATTTACTCCAACTGTAAACAAACTTGACTTTTTAAAGGCAGTCCTATTATTATTTTTTTCAATTGACTATGTGCATCCCCCTCAAACACACTCCTCACTCGGGCTTGCTCTGCTGCTGGGTCTGCAATTTCTTCCTCCCATTTTGGGTTCTAAAACTTGGTTGTATTCTATATTTGCAAACATGTTGATGATTCCTAAAGTCATTATCATTTACTTGGAGCAACTTGCTATTTTCTTTCCAGGAACTCAAGGATGTGCTTCGTAATGTTCCTGAGATTGTAGAACTAGTTGGTAGTGCAGATGCAAACCGAATCTTGCATCTTGACGAGCAGGATGAGGAGGAAAAAGCAAAATCTGTTCTGCGATCAACTTTCACCCAACTCATGTTGGCTAGTAAAGAGACAATAACAGAAGCAGTATCCAAGATAAAAAGTCGCCTGCACAAAGAAAGTCAGGTCAGTTGGAAATTTTACTCATTACTAATTTTCCACTGTTTTTGGCTTTTTAAGTAGGATTTTTTTTTTCTTTGAGTTCTTTATGCTCTTATCCTGTAGAGTGATTTGATTGTTATGCGTACCCTCCAAGCAGATACTCATTTCCTGCTGCATATGACAAGAAAACTACCATGTAAGAAAAACCTGTTAAGTTTGATGTCTTACAACCCAAAAATGACCATAATTGGTGTTGGCATAGTTAGTCTCCTTAATGGAAGTTATAGTTGTAGTCACTGGTGGCCATGAAGAAAATACTGGTAACAGAGTTTGATTAAATCTCTTATCTCAACTTATAGAGCTTGCAATATGTATAGGTAGAGAGAGAGAGAGAGGGTGTTGTGCCAGTGTAAACTTCAGCTACATACACACCACTCAATAGTTATACATTTTTGTGAACCCACAGTTGGATCAACTGCACCCTATGTACCCCACCATACGTGCCAAACTGTCCATTATTAAATCGATCTGTTGATTATATCTCTTGAATTCTTAACTTACCTTGCTTTATATGAATAAATGTCAATTTTCAACACTCAAGATGTGATGGCATTTGTTCTCTGATCAACTTGATATTTGTGAGGGAAACATGCATAGAGATAACATGAAATGCAAATCAGAAGATAGTTTAAGATGACAGGGTAGTTCACATTTTTTTAAGATGATGAGTAACTTTCTTTCTTCTTTTTTTTTTGTCACTCTCTTCACATCTTGTTAACTGGTAAGACCTTTCTTTTTCCTTTCCTTCAGGTGAGGCAATTAACAGACAAGGAACTGCTGGTGTTGCGGTTAGAAAAGCAATATCCAGGTGATGTTGGTGTCATATCAGCATTCTTTTTTAATTATGTGAAGCTTAATCCTGGTGAAGCATTGTATCTTGGGGCAAATGAACCCCATGCATATATATTTGGTGAGTGCATCGAATGCATGGCGACTTCAGACAATGTTGTACGGGCTGGCCTTACTCCCAAGCACCGAGATGTCCAAACTCTTTGTTCCATGCTCACATACAAACAGGTAATGAATCTATTCAAGTATGATCATGTTTTGATTGGATGTTCTATTTGTATTATTGGAACTAGATATTTCCTTTGGCAACCTTGTAGACAGAGTTCATCCAGCAATTTATCCACTAGTACTTGTGATCTGTGTTTTTAGCCTCGATGTGGGGTTCTATGGATTTATTTCAACCCACCCTTATTTCAATCTAGCCATCAAGAATCTTGGTCATTGTATAGTATGGAATCAATTAATGTTCTGACAGACCTGCCGGTGGATAAACGTATTCTCATGCTCATTATACCTTGGTCCCCTTTTTAAATGGAGTAAATTGATGTTGAGCTAATTGCAGCTTCACTGTTGTTGGTGCAAGGAAACAAGTGAAGTTACTGTAATCTTTTCCAACTCGATTGAAGGAGACTAGAACTCCTTTGATAGAAAAACTTGCATGACTGCATGTTAGGACAAATACATGAATAAAAAAAAAACAATATTTGTCTCTGCTGCAGGGCTTGCCTGAAATCCTGCAAGGAATTCCTGTGAATTCATATGTAACAAGGTACCTGCCACCTTTCGATGAATTTGAGGTTGATCGCTGTATCCTTCCCCATGGGGCATCAACAGTTTTTCCTGCCGTCCCAGGCCCGTCCGTTTTCTTGGTCATGGTTGGGGAGGGAGTAATGCATGCCGGATCATTGAAAGGTGTTGTGGTTACTGAGGGAGATGTTGTTTTTGCACCTGCTAACACTGAGATTAGCATTACAAGCGCATCAGAATTGCAGTTGTATAGGGCTGGAGTGAACAGCAGGTTTTTTCAATAGAAGAGCACCTCTTTTGCTTTAGGTCAAAAGTAAATAACTAATTTATTTGGCGCGCATAATGCTGCAATGTTGTTTATAAATGTCTCTATTACGTAACATCAGCTCATGTATTTGCATGCATGAGCAATGAGTTATAGTAAAAATAAAAGGAATAAAGAGTCATTATTTTGGTAGTAAGATCTTGCAGGTTTTTTTACTCTTCATTGAAATCTTTACCCGTTTTATATTTTGGTCTGCAAATATTTGGCGAAACAGATACACCCTCCATACGTTTCATATAAATCAACGTAACCATGGATATTAGTCTCGATTTAATGATAAATCCAAGCCAATGGCATTCGCACTATCAGTTTGTGGAATTTCCATGACCTTAGCAAATCTTGATCGATTTGACTGCTCAATAATTCTCATATTATGCAAACAAATGCAAGCAAGCAAGCAAACCTAATTCCAATGAATGAAATGCTCAAAATGATGATGAAATTGACACTCTCATTCTAGGTTTACAATATTACTTGTCCTCTTTGTGAAATAGAGAGAGAATCTCTTGAATATATACCTTTTTTTCTCTTATGTCCTGCTTCAGAAGTTAAATTGGCTACGTTTGTTAACATTTTTGCTGTCCTCTGTTTTTATTTTTTATTTTCTCAAAAAAAAAACAAAAAACAAATAAGTCAACAAAGAAAATATTCTTAAAAAGCACAAAATCATTTTTCACCTTAACATCACATTAAAATACTTTTTTCAATCTAACAATAAAAACACTTCAAAACAAGAGCTTATGGCAGTGTTTGCCAAGAGCCTGGGCCTGGTACAGTGGCTGGTACCTGGTATTGTACCAGGCCCTCCCTCAATCCCAAAAAAGAAATCTTTTCACCTCAAAATTAATCCCAACATCTCTACTTTTTATACCACATCAATCTTTTTTTTATTATTATTATTCAAATAAAAAAATCACTACAAAACAATTTTTTTTTACATTTTTGCATATAAATTTTTTTTTTTTTTTTTTCACTTTTTCCCACAAAATATTTTCACTAAAACTAATCAAACACATATTCCTAAAAAAAAATGCTACAGTATCAACTCAGGCCATTGGCAAACACTGCCTATGTTTTCCACTTTGCTAGCCAATCTATTTCCAATCAAGTAAACAACTATTGTTGATAATCTTATGAATGAAAGGTTGAATGTACATTAACATACATGAGATGAAAGTAACATAATGTTTTAATTTCATTTTAGCAAGCAAACAAAACAACACTTTCCTTTGATTAAAAAAACAAAACAAAACTAGTCTCTAGTATAAAGGTCATATGAACGGAGTGAGCTTTCAATATAGTGAATTAGCCGCTCTCTCATGTGACAAGCTAATCATATAAATTGTGTCTATTTTATTTTTTAAGTAAATTGCATAATCTCAAAAATAGTAGCATGGCACAATTATGATATACTTTTTACCTTGCCCGGCAGCTATCTTTTGTGACTAATACTCCCAATTTCTTTCATGTAAAAGCAAGAGTTTTCCTTCTCGTGACCACATTTTTTTTTTTTTTTTAAGGTCACCAATAGTTTCGATGAGTAATACTAGATACCACCTTTTCATCTAGATTTCATCCAGGTGAAAAGGTTTTTCTTTTACAATGAGTGAAAGGGAGAACCATTCATTATCCCCACAAAAATGTAAAGAAAAAGCATTTCCATTTTGATGAAAATGTGACACCTAACATTACTCACAATGTGACATAGAAAGTGTTGTTCATCCCATTCAACTAGCCGAAAGAGATTGCTCAAAGCCTTTATTCCTATTTCATGAAAATTGGATCCTCTCCCGTTTAAATAAACAAAAGAGGAGAAAGTTCTTTTAAAAAATTGTAAAAAAAAAATAAAAAATGAAGGTGATACTATAATTTTACAAAAAGAAGGTAAACCGAGAGAATCCAATTCCCATTACATGTACAACCAACTAATATTGGATGCTAATGTTGGGCAATAAGGAGCCAACTACTTGGAATTCTAATGGTTTCAAAATCCAAAATTAAAACCGAATTAAATGCAAGGCAAAACAGAGTACAACCCGGTAAAAACACTAAACACAATGAGCAATGCCACATTCTCTTAAGTCTCATCTCAATAGGCTAATGTAACGATGGCCATCAACTCTTAAATCAATCTTTATTAAAAAATAAAATAATCCAAGAACCGACAAGCCCTTTCACATTAGCCCAATGAGATGAGATGAGCAAGATGAAAGTTGAATACTTAAGATTACTCATTTATCTAGCACATGCATCACAAAAATAAGACTACTATTGAAGAGCACTTCATTACTATCACCCTATTTGATGATAGCAGATAAAACTACAACCAAACTCGAACTAAATAGATAGTTCTACATCCTTGGCTTGCAGAATTACGCACATCGAGAGAAGGAGGTTCACACCAGTAGCATTGGTCTTATGTAAAGGACATCAAACCAAATATCAAGGTGTCAAAATTTTTATGCAGAATCCTACTCAAATGCAATTATAGTAACTCTAAAATGAAATAGCAGTGCCAAAACACAAAAACCGACGATAGCATCCCTTTCAAGCCTCGTTAAGTGGATATTCGAATACTACATCTTTCCCAGTAAGCTTCCTGTAGACACCAGAAAAGGTTTCCAGCTTGTACTCGGTGTTGTTCCGCTCCTTGGGGTCCAAGAAAACCTGACACGAGAACAGACATCAACAATTAGGATGGCTGATGATAACAAAAATAAATAAATCAGTTTTTGCACTCATCGATCCGTTCAATCGCTAGAGCACTAAATTTGGCAATCACCTTAATTACTTTGGACCCATCAATTCGGTATCTGATGCGTTTGCCAACAATCTCAGCAGGATGCACTATATCCTCTAGCATAGCATCATGGACCGCTGTTAGTGTGCGGGAGCGTGGTCGCTGAGCAGCAGAGCCTTTCTTTGGTGGTCGGACAATCCTGCGGGTAGCAAGCACAACAACATCCTGCCAAAAGTAACAAATGCAACAAAAAATTCACTAACGATGTGTTAATCAACAAAGATATGGTACATCAAGCCACATTTAAGATGAAATGGAGTTCAAAGTTCAAAAGTTAATTCCCAGAGCAAATTGCCAACACCCTTTGCACACCACACTATCCCATGTGATGTTCAAAATTATTGTTAAAAATCACAATAACATAACTTCTGACTATTTTACATTGTTAAAGAAAGTTAATAGAAAACACATTATAGCATCACACTGTGTCACTTGCCAAACAAGGTCCGGACATTGACAACAAATCACATTATCAATGAGAATGCATAGAAATAAAAAGAATAACACATTACCTTGCCACTGAATTTTTTCTCCAGTTCTCTGACAAGGCGAGGATGAATCTTGCGGAAGGACTTCCGCAATCTGTAGGGAACATATATCACCACTGCCTTGCGATTTCCAGAAACATCCAGCTGACTGTGGAATTAAATAGGTTATCCTCATAATTAGTAAAAAAAATTACAAACCATTAGAAAATACAAAACTCGTCGGAGCACGTACGTTGCTGAATTGATGTAGAGATCTTTCAAGTCACTTTTTAGCTCCTGATTGGTGTTCTCCAAATCAAATAGGTACTGCATATACACCAAGCATTAAATTTTAATATATTGTATTGGCAGAGATTATGAAACACCAGCTATTAGAAAGTGGCACAAAATCTAACCTGCGCAACGGTATCCTCAAATTCAGTGGGCTCAACATCATTGTCTTTGTGGATTTTCTTCCTTGAAGAGTACATCTTCACAGACCTGATGAATGGGCAAGATTTGTAAATTTACGCTAATCTAGGGAAGGGACCATTAATATACCAAGAGAAAAACAAACAGTTGAACATGGATTATTATCTCTATATACTTCTTTACAGTTAATCACATCCTTACTAACACACTAGTGTTCTTTCAACAGCTTCCAAAATGAGGCTATTGGCAGTAACCTTGTCGGTGATGTTAGGTTGTTCAGAATGTGAAAGATTTCCTACATTTTCTTTTTCCAATAAAAGAAACATCCATGAAACATTCCCTAACAAGATGGTAGATAATTTTACAATGGGCTCCCCAAAAAGTTTCAACTATGCTTCATACTTCATAGAAAAGGTTAACTAACAACTGAAAAGAGAGAATTTGATTGATCGATAAATTAAGATAGAAGGTGTACTCTATACTCCAGTCACATACCCTAACAGCATTTTGATCCCCAAATGAACATTCAACTTCAATATAGAGCAGTTGCAAATATAGAGCCTTTATGCTTTTGTGGTAGCTAACAACCCACATGTATATAAATACAACTGAACAAGAGTTTTTAAGTCTCGAAATCCATCTAAAAAGACCTGAAAGAAACAAAAATCTCCAGTCAACCTAATAGATTTCTTTGGCTTGCTTGAAGTTTTCTTTCTTTTTGTTTAGTGCAGGAACAAGAAACAATGTAGATAAACTTCTTATTTCTTTTGTTCACTGTACTCAGGAACCAAATATCAAAACCCCCCTTTAAAAATATGAAAAGGGCATCATTAAAACAGGATCCAAAATGATGAGCCCATTATCGCAACTACTTGCTTATGTTTTATTTAAAATGTATTTTGATCTACAAACAGACACACATAAACCCATTGACATTTAATTTGTTAAACCAATATTCCAAGCACTACAATCCATTCTATATGGATAAACAAGTCAAATAACAACCATAAAAATGATCATAATGTAAAGTAATATCATTAACAATACGATATTCATGATTAAATGGTAATAGCGGAACTCAAATATCATCTCTAACGAGAATCTTCATTGAAACAACAACAATAAATCCAAATTACTAAACAAGCAAAAATTAGCTTATATATCATCTATTTTTACAGAAAGAAATCCCATGTATCAACTCATGTCAATATTTTCTTTATCAAAAAAAAAAGACTTCTTATATTTATTCAGGCCTTAGAAAATAAATACTTACGTTAACCCATCAGATCCCCATGAAGACAATATCAACACCAAGTGTATACAGTTACTTCTATAAAGTTACTCATCAACATTAGCTAGTTTCTCGTTATTTTCCCTCAATTTTTCAGGGAACCAAACAGAACCTCACTACCATTTTCAAATAGAAAAAGGCAAGAGCTTGAATCACAGACTCAAGACAAAAATACAAGAATTTAATTACGACCCAGTTGAAGAAAACGGAAAAGAAGGCAACCCTTTTGTTCTTTTAGGTACGCACCGTGAAATGAAGCCGAGGCCGATAAAGCTCTGCTGCGCTCAGGAAAAACCCCTAGGCTTCAAGCTTTGTGGACAACGAGGCGAGCGAGTGGAAGCTAGGCTTTTATGAGGACAAGCTTATAGGAGTGAAAGGCGTTGTGGAAGAGAATAATTTCAGTGTAGCCAGTGCATAAAGGAGGAATTTTGTACACCCATTCAGCAACTGCCACGTCCGCTTATTACACAAACTTAAAATGAGAACAGAATACCAAAATAATTCTTCTCTCATTAAAAAGAATAAAAGTTAAAAGAAAAATTAGAAGGATGCAAGGGGAGAAGCAACAGCCCATGAGGGCGTGCCACCCCCGATGGGTGGCCTGGGGGTGGCCGCGATCCACCCCTAGTGGCCGAATCTCTCTCCCACAATCACCCCCTAGTAGCGGGACCTCTCTCCCTCTCTCTCCGCTGAAGGCAATATGAGGCAGCATGGGTGGTGGCAGCGCATGCGTGTGTTGTTTGAGAGAAACAATCCAGTGTTTTGCTCTCATATGTTTTTTTTGCAAATTTTTTTCAATACTGATATGTTAAACTCTGAGTGGGTTGACCACACAAAAGACCCTCTCGTAGTCTTATTATTATTATTATTATTATTATTATTTTTTCCTTTTTATTATTATTTTTTTTAATTTTATATTTGGATTCGGCTTACTCAAACATCTTCTATAATACAAACTAATGGCCCATATTTCATCAAAATAAATGTTTGTTTTTTTTTATTTTTGCTATACATTTTAGTTTTAGGGTCTGTTTGTGATTGCGTTTGTGGATCTCAAAAGTGCGTTTAACATCCTAAAAATTCGTTTGAAAAACGTTTGGTAAAAAAAATTCAAAGTGCTTTTGAAGGTAAAAAAAACGTAAAAATGACCAAAACGCACTTTTAACAAAAGCTTAAAAATGAATCTTTTGCCCAAACGCTTTTTTTTTTTTTTTTACTTAAAAACTCTATTTCTCAAATGCAATCTCAAACATGCTCTTGAGTTTTTTTAGAATTGCATTTGAGATATAGAGTTTTTAAGTTAAAAAAACATTTTTTTTGGCAAAAATTTTATTTTTAAGCGTTTGTCAAAAGTTCGTTTTGGTCATTTTTAGAGTTAAAAAAAAAAAAGTATTTCTAAATTTTTTTACCAAATATACCAACTTTTGTTTGGCACAACTTTTTATATACTAAAAGTACTTTTTAAACTCTCCAACACAATCTCAAACATGCCATTAGCCGTATAATTGCCACCGCAAATGAACATACATGAACCTACACTCAGCTCTTATATTGAATTGATATATAAACACCGCTGAGACCGGACAATTTTAAACTTTGTTTCGACATAAAACATTTTCAGCTGCAGAACATTTTACAAGAAAACTACAAATCTTCTAGTGTATAATTGTCATCCTGAAAACATTTTTCATTTTTAACTCATACTGAAAATATTTTCCAGAAAACATTTTCGGATTTTCCATGCAATTGTCTCCGAAGGGAAGGGGTTGAAGTCATCAGAAGATGTAGTGTCCAGAGTGTGCCGTAGACGTAGTGTACATGTTGGCGCGCACACGGGGGTTGAGAAAGTGTACATGTAAACTATTTTACACAAAACAATAAAGTGTTTCACGATTGATCGAAAATGTTTAACACTTAATTACCCAAAGAGCCCCAAAATTCCGATCTTCTGTTTTTTTTTTCCCCAGTGTAACAAAAGGGAGAGATGCCTGAAGATTGAAATACTTGAAAGATATAAATACAGTTTAATTGGCACTTGTGTGGCTCTTGACATGAGCTACTCAAGGAAGCAAGCCAGATATCATATATTGGACAAAATGTGTGCTTGTTCCCAGTCATATCGGTCCTATTTTTTTAAAGCAGTTAACCATGATAGGATAACTTTTGCACCTTTCTCCCATGAACAATCCAACATCATGTCATGAGCAACCCCTTCAATACTGATTGGTGACATGCCATAAAACCGGCCTGTTTCATTGAGACCTTCAGCATCCTACAAAATATTTCGACTCGATCAAAGCAGGTCCAAAGCAAATGAACTAAAAAGGAGAGTCTTAAGTGGAAGAGTTAAAAAAACAGGCATTATTGAAGCAGTGGATTGGAGACTGTTATGTAGGATCAGCAATGGCAGAGCCTGTCACAGAATTAGAGAGAGAGAAGAAGAAGAAGAAGAAAAAAAAAAGAGCAGGTGGGTATGAATTTAAGTGTTAAAACTTTGGCTTACCACAATGAAATCATCACTTGCACCCAACACAAGAACCTCAATAGAACCTTTTGGCGCTGAAGGAACTGGAAGTGATGCATTCAGCTTCCTCAGATCAAACAATGGCATCCTTGAACTTTCTCTCATTAGCTCCTGGTAACTGCAGAAAACAAAAGTTGAAGATAAGATCCACCATTGAAAAAACAGTATAAAGATCTGTAAAAATAAAATAAAAAAATACATAATTCTTGGGCTAAAAGGAATGCCAAATAAATATAATACAACCTTTCTCCATGAGACCCATACTATAGTGAAAATGGTTCTGGTTCATGTGTATGATCAATAGAACCTAACAGTGGCCATATATATAGTGTAGGAAATCAGACCAAGTTGAGTTCCAATTATTAGTTAATGGGTACCAACGTTATTTAGTATTTTATTATTGGTCAACATAATAGTTTTAAATATGGATGGCTAGTAGCTCAAAAGAATTATTGGTCAATATCAAAGTAGGCAGATTAAGATTGCCATGATTCAAAAAAGTTCTTGCCATATTTACACTATATCCCCAAATGATTAGTCATGGTTGCAATTGAAACTTTTTGGAACCACTTATAAAGTCATATTCCACATTCTACACAATTAATATGGGACTTTGGACATACATGCCTTCACGATACACTTACCCAATGTTAGAGTTAACACAGTACTTGAATTGTGAAGGCGGGCATGTGTTCAGTCCCACATTGGTTGTTTATTAGGTGAAAATAGGCTTTATAAATGATTCTCAAAAGGTCCACTTGTAACTACGACTAGTCCTTTTGGGATATAGTGCAGATGTGTATAAAGCTTCCTTGGATCATGAGTGCAATAGAATCAAAAAGTCCTGTAAAATTCAAATCCCAAATTCACTCTACTTTAAATTTTTCTCAATTTCCAAACTCAACGACACACACCAATCACACTTTATATATCTCTTAGTTCCTTGTCAGGACGAATACGAAGGGCAGAAGAAAGTCCTCAACATTGAACCAAAAGTCAGCTAATAGTGAAAAACGTATCAGTACAAACCCTTTCAACATAGGGCTAGCTTTGCCACACAAATCAATAATGGGATATACTATAGTGTGGATGTCATGCATGATGCTCTATGCACCCACCAATCAATTCAAGCCATATCATAATACAACCAAGTTTCAATTTTTTTTAAAAAAAAAATCTTACCTTACCAGTGAGGTTCTATACAAGAATATACAATTTTTTTAAAAAAAAATTGCAAGTAGGGTTCACCTATTAGCTCTGGTAGGGTGAGTTTGGTAGACATTGACTCAAGGTACAAGCCATCACTCAACTTTCCAATACAGAAACAGTTTATCAAGGCAATATATGCATGTCAATACACAAACTAAGGTTCAAAGTTAAAGATATAAAGTATCTTGTTCAATGCAATTTTAAACAAACTGCCTATGGACTTCAAGAGAAGTGGTAAAAAACAAACCGTAGAACGAGATGATCCTCCATTGTCGCAGAGAAAAAAGTCTCCTTACAAAGAGGAAGAGAAGTTTGGAAAGCTTTTGCTGCTAAGCTGCGTGTTACCTGCTCAAGTTCATATGGATTGTGTCTGAGTCAATAACAACTGATTTTCATTTTTACTGTAAGAATGCGCATGAAAGTAAAATGAAGACATTGATTGAGAGGTTCTCATATTTTCTGCAAGATCAAGCACGGCATTTAGAAGTATTTAATGGATTACTAAAAACATAAACAATGTAAGTTTTGCTTCAAACATTCTTTACATAATTAAGCCTCCATTCTTCAAGATAATGAATTGAGACATGCAACTCTATGAAGTCCTATGGCAAACGTGTAACCACCAGTGTATTCTAGATGTATAGCTAAGATACTCAAAACAGTTGTTTGTGAGCATAAATAAGAAAAGGATGCACCCATGTTGTTTTTCTCAAAAGAGTGAAAGTAGATACCTTAAAAGCAGCAATAGGCTTGGAGAAGAGATACCGCCACACTAACCCACTGAAAATTTTTTTTTGAAGAAATTCAGTCCTAGCTTGGTTCGTGTAAAAGAAAAGTAAAATATCATAAACATGAGACAGTAGAAAAAATCACCTATTACCCGAAGGAGGTACAGAGCAGACAAGAGCAGCTCCTGTAAGCTTGGGGTAAAAAGTTTCCATTCCTAGAATAAAGTCCAGTCAGCATAAAGAAGGGAAAAAAAGTGAGGAATGTAAATCTGATAGGATTCCTAGGAATATGAGATTTTCATATTTGGTTTATTCCTAGGCATTCTGTAGGAACTATTTATGCTTTCCAATTTTTTTTTCTATCTTCAAGTGCATAAGGTTGTTTGACACAAAAGTATTTGAAAACTAGACTAAAAATGACAGGGAAAAAATAACTATATATAAACCATGGGTTTTGTCATTAGGATTACTCCGTTTAGTGGAGTTGATCTTCTGACATCAACACCAGCTGTGGGTCATTGACGTGGGATCATAATGCATTCTATTTTTAATTCTGCAATCAATGATTAAATTGTAAAATAAAATCACGATTTATTTTGAAAAAAAAAAAAAAAAAACTTAATAGATTTCTTTTTGTGGATGATAATAGATCCTCAAGTTGATGCTTGATTAGGTTGATAAGGCTCGAAGTTGAAGATTGATGTGCCTATTGTCCAGGTCTTACGAATGGTAAATTGATGTTGTTAAATTTTTTGAATTTCTTCATATTTCTCAATTTGAGTTTTTCTTGTTTCTTATGTATTTTAATTTTTTTACTTGTTTAGTTTTTTTTGGCAACGTAGCTTGCACTAATTCACTGGAAATGGGGCTCGTTTCGGGTTCTAGTACTTATCAATTTCATTACAGAAAATTATTTTAGAAAGTCGTTTATTTTTGTTAACCTCAGTTTTAACAATTGTGTTTTTTTGTGACTGCAGGAGAAAGATTTGCATTTATCAAAATCAAAGATGGTTGGGAGTATATCATATGGATGAATCTTAACATAGAGGGAGAGAATGCTATAAATACTTCGAAGAATAAGATAGTATACTTTGTTCTCCTTCAAAAACTCTATAACAGTGGTTTTTTTTTTTTTGATAAGTAAAAGTATTATATATCAAAAGCGCAAAGGGGCGCAACCCATATACAAACTGCCACAATAGCCAACCACCACTATGGAAAAAAAAAAAAAAAAATCCCAGTGGTCACCTAAACTGCTGTTATAGCAACAGATAAATTGTGGAAGTCATGAGATGTTTGGAGGCAGTTTCTCCAACCATTGCTATAACTTCTACCAGTGGTTTTCAAAGGTTTTAACATTGATTTTGATTGCTGCTAAAATTTTGCTTTCTTGTAGTGGGTGAAACCGAGGCATCAACATAGCCATCGATTATCAATAATAATAACTGACACTACAATTGATTATCATTGTAGTTAATATTTGTAAACTGTTTTTGGCTTTATTTCAGTTAAATATTTTCAGGCAGACGTGAATTGAGTTAGATCTAAAATGCACTTTCTAATTCTACAACTTTATTGTTTCTTGCCTCATCCATCTAGAGTATTGCTTCACCTTCATCAAATAAATGTGAACCAATTAAAAGATTACCTGAAGCCTGGTTATTCTTCATATTTGCAATGTAATACTGAAGAATAAGCCCTCCAAATGAATGTCCAAGCAACACTGGTGGTGACAATACTTTATTCCTGATGAACTCAGCAACATCACCTGCATGCGTCTACTGCAGAATTTACGGTGAAAAAAAAGAAAAAGAAAAAGAAAAATAAGAACATAATATCCGGTATGGAAACAATGGAATATACAAAACAACGAATGACCACAATCAAAATTATCGTTTTGAAGGAGTCATTTTCCAATGGAGAGCTAAAATACCTGAAGAGTGCCAGCAACAGAACCAGCAGGTGCATCACTTTCACCCTGACCAAGAAGAATAAGAAATACCAAATCAGCCCCACATTTGCATACAAACAATATAGTAACTCCAGTAGTTTGATATAGGTTCCAGAGTCGGCCCAAAACAAAAAAAAAAAAAAGATTCAGGTTTTAGAGAAGTGCTGTTTTGCATTGGTGCCATTAATGATATAATCACCTTGAAAAGCAGATGATCATTAAAAGGAACTTTACATTTCCATATAGCTACACATATGTACACTTTAGAAACATATAGGTTGAGAACCGTGCTGGCTCAGCAACATATCCTTTAGAAACATATAGGCTGAGAAGGTTCAGAACTGTACTTGCTAAGACTAATGATGAAAATTCTAAAATTCAAAATTTTAGAGTTTTAGAATAAGGGTCATCAAATTCCTTTAGAAACATATAGTTCCTTTCTCTTTCCACATTTTCTCAAAATGGAGAAAGGATTAAACAAATATGGGTCATCAAATTCCCTAGCACATGTTCCATACATTATTTCTCATTTGCAAATTTTAACACATAAAGATTGTGGGTAATTCTTTTTTTTCAAAAAAAGAGTCAGCTTGAGTAACGAACCACTACCAACTTACTGAAAAGTGACACAGAAACTCAAACCAATTGAACGCCAAGAAAGAAGATAGAGCTAACACCAGCATCTTAGATATAGCTATTGCCCCCCCCCCCCAAAAATAAAAATCACATATTGCCACAAATTTATGCAAACAGAGCTTCAAGAATGGAGAAAAATGCAGGGAGAGAGAGAGAGAGAGAGCGAGAGAGAACCCACCTGACCCAGCAAGCTTATAGCATAGCAATCAAACCCACAACCTGAAAAAAATGGAAGCCAGTGTTCGGCCCAGCACCAAGCAGCATGGTAGCTTCCATGGACAAAAACCAAAGGTGGGTTTTCATTGTTTCTCTCATCTGGGTCCTTGTCTACAACACCCTTCTGCACAATGACCTCCATGTTCAGACCAGAAGGGAGCTGATGAAAAATGCGGGCCTGTCCCTGCTTTAGCTCGTAGGGTACCGGCATTTTCCGAGCTCCGTTGAGGACAGCCCGGGGCTTCATTGTCATTTTTGGGAAGCAAAGTGTTGGTTGAGGAAGGGATTTGGTCTGGAGCGAGAGAAGAGCAGCCATTGCCGTGAAATTGAGCTATTACACACATTCCCCACTCACCGTCACAGCTTTTGCTTTGGTTTTATCTAATTTTTGACTTCTTTGTTTCTTGGAAACTACCGCAGCTGTAAATCTACCAGTGCTTTTACCAGATCCATAAAAAAAAATCACCCTACATTAAACTCAACATTACTAAATTAATTTTGAGGCGTGGTGTTTATATTCAACATCCCTCGATGTTTCTCTCTAGCAGAACCTCCACGGAAGAGATCGATTGCTATCGACAAGAAAATCCTAGAAAAATCAAGAGAAATCGACGAAGAATCATGTAGAACGGTCAAGAAGAAGCAGCAGAAGCACTTGGTGACAGCGGTGGAAAAAGAAATTGAGAAAAAACTTATATTTAAATTTATAGAAAAATTTAATTAATATTTTTTTAAAAAAATACATATATTTTAAATAAAGATAATTGTTTACATTTACTTTCAAGTACCAATTGCTTATTCTCTAATGTGACAATAAAAATCACAGCTAGATGAAATAATGTAATTTTAATATATGTTTCTTTGTCCTTTCCCCGATCTATGCCCTATCACTCAGATAAAAATGTTAAAAGATGAACACTTAATTAAGAATGAAGAATATCATTTATTGTTGTGCAAGTATAGATGGAGAGGATCCTATTCCGTATATCCCGGAAAAGGATTCTTTCCATTTCAAAATCTCTCAATTTCCTTCATTTAGTGTATTTTGAAGGGTATTGCATTTAATGTACTACTATCATTAAAACTTTTGGACAACACTACCCTTCAAAATGTACTAAATGGAAGAAATGGAGAGATTTTGAAATTGAGAGGATCCTATTCCGTATATCCCTATAGCCATCAACAATTCAACATATTGAAAGTGATTAAACAAGATAACCAAGTGGGCAGGGTTATTTAAACTGGTTCTATTGTTCTAAGTTTCTAACAAGGGGACAAAGAAGAAACTGAAGATATGGAAGATTTAGATTTCTTAGATTTGAGTTATTTTGACCATTAATTATAATTTATAAAAGTTCGGACAGAAATTTCCTCCAAACCAGTTTGGAATAAATATCATTCAACCCATTTAAAATAGTGTCAAGTGTCTATAAACATTTAAAATGTACATTAAGGCCCCGTTTGGTTTGCGGAATAGACCTTTGGATTGGACTAGCTAACACTAGGCATAGCTAGTTATTTGTTTGGTAACACTCTATTCCTGAGAATAGTTTATTCCCATGGGACTACTAATCTCATACACACAGGGTTAGCTAAGCCACTCAAAAATGAGTGGCTTAACTAATCATTTCCTGTGTGATTAAGTTAATTGTGTAAATTGCCACAAAAAAACTCCACTTGTGGGATTAAATTTCGTTCTCTCTCTGATTCTTCTATATTTCTCTCTCTCTCTCTCTCTCTCTCTCTCTCTCTATATATATATATATATATATATATATATATATATCTCCGCTTCTCTTTTCTCTGTCAATATATTTCGTTCTCTCTCTTTTTCTATCTCTTTCTATTTTCTCTCTGATTCTTTTGGTACAGTATTTCTGCAAGTGCAAACAATTTTTTTTTTTTTTTTTTCTCTATGTTGTCTCTCTTCTTTGTATCGTTTCTCTCTGATTTTATTCTCTCCGTTTCTCTGTCTTTTTATTTATGTACCTTTTTTTTTTTCTCTGTTTCTCCGTATCTCTTTTTTCTCAGTTTTTTTTTTCTTTGATGGAGAAACAGAATTTGCAAGGTTTTTATAAAATACAAATATAGAATCTGTTTTTTGATTTCTTTTGATTATTTGTACATTCTCCAACTATATTTTTTATATATAAATAATTTTGTAGCATAATTGAAAAAAAAAAAAAAAAAAAAGGCCACATACTTGACATAATTAAAAACAAAAAGGAAAAAGAAGTTATAGTAAAGTTGTTTACGTTCTAAAAAAATAAATAAATAAAAAAAATAAAATAAAATATGAAAGTCCTTAATAATATAAATTGTATTTGTATTATAAGGGTATTTTAGAAAATTTGATCACAATATGATTTCATTCACCAACATATTGCATTGTACCAAACAAAATAATAGGATTAGCTAGTTTATTCCAGCGTTACAACCAAACAAATGAATAGGAATAGCTAATCTATTCCACACTCTTCTATTCCCAGTAATAGCTAATCCTTTTCCAATGGACTAGACATTCTGCCAACCAAACGAGGCCTAAATTCTTAATATCATTAATAGCAGTTTACTAATTTAGACTAAATTTATGTGCCATTTAAGTGTTTATAGACACTTGACACTATTTGAAATGAATTAGAGGATATTTCCTCAAGACTGATTTGGAGAGCTTCGTCCTTTCATGTTGGCAGGAGAGTCAGCCGCAAATCAATTAATCGCCAATTAAGGAAACACCAAATCAAGGCAGAATCCCACTTCATCAACTTTCCTTGCATACCTCAATCATGTAATCTCACCTATGACCTACCACTATATATGCTTACAATTCTTGTCCATATAATCACACGTATATGCAAAGTCTATCTTATTGTGCGAAATTAAGCACAAGATTTGGTTTGTCATTCATGGTGAGGGAACACATATCCATGAACACATATTATGTCATACTTCCATTATCTTTCACCTTACTTCTGCCAGCCATGCCCTTCTGTCTCAAGTCCCAACTATTTCGAGACACTCTACAGTTGAGCACAATTATAAAACTTAAGAAATGAGTTGAGCACTATTATGCCCATAAGCGCTAGGTCGAAAGGACCGAAAAGCGGCGATGAAACTTGAAAATTTATTTCTTATCCACAGGCCTCGATTGACCGAGATGTTAAGGTGACACGTGTTAGATTGGGCTTGTGTGGCAAAATGAACGGCTGAGATTAATTTTGATGAGATCGGTCGACCAGCCTAGTCATGCCGTGTGTTCAATGTATAGGGTTGGGTCAGGCCAACTTTAAAGTGGCGGACGTAGATGTCTAACACCAAACCACCTGTAAATTTTTTGTGTTATTTTTTTTCTCTCTTGCTTCCGCTATTATTTATGTAATTTAGTTTTCCTCACAAACGTCAACACATCATCAGAGCTTCATCATTATTTCAACAAAGAGTATGAATACAAGTATATAACATTTGAAATTCAAAGCTATGCAATTTAAGATATATAGAAAGCAGATGCTATCCTATCCTGTAGGGTTTGTTGTGGAGATGAACTCTTGACTCATTAGTTTCAACAGGTAGGTTAACAGGTAGGAGGTGACACAGTATTTAATGCTACCAGAGCTTCAACAAGTTTTCCCTATCTATGAAAAATGGAGTATTATACAAGCTATTAGGTTCTCTGTTTACTTCTTTAAGAGTGCTCAAATCTCCAATGCTCCTACAAACAACTTGAATGTTTCTTTTCCTTCAAATTTATGAATAGCATTTCGTTTGCAAATAACCAACATGTTTAAGGTCTTGTGTTTTGAGTTCTGTTTAGAGGTAGCCTAGTTAGATAGGGATTAAGTCTTGTCTCAAAATTAGTCCAGAACACCCTAGCAAGACCAGAAAAGGAAAAAAAAGAAAAAAAAGAAAGACAAAATAAAAAAGAGGACCGAATGAACATCCATGAATGTTTTCTTATCTTCCTCCTTACTTTTCCAAACTTTATCATTTTCTTTTGGAAAGAAGTTGGGAAAAAAAAAGAAAAAAAAAAAAAAGAGAGAGAGAAATTAAAGAAGAACCACTTTATTGTATATCCAAACATATCAAACCAACTCCAAAAGTTTATATTGGCTCTCATTACTGGAAGGATACATGTATATCCCTTGCAGGGACCCTACCAGAGGATATCAATCTCAGAAAATGAAGCTGCCACTTGAGCTCCCATGTGCCTTTTTTTTTCCCTCTCTTACTTCCTTAAGTGTAAAGGAAAACATAATTACACTGATACCCACATGGTAATAAGCCAAACCCAAATTAGACATTTTAACACAATAATGAACCTTTGTCTATAAAATGCACACTGGAACCCTCCATAATCTAAACACCATGGCTGAGTTTGAACAAGATTTGCAATGTTTTAAACCCTCCATACCCTTCTCAGAAATAAATACAGATATCGAAACGATAAACCAGTTCATTCAGCCAAATGCAAGCATGATGGGGAACTTCAATATTACAGAGTTCACAGTGGATAATTTCTTGGGCTTCCAACAACCTGAATCTCAGGCAGACTTATTGGCTCATGATCTTCCAGGTACTTCATATTCCAGCTGCTTAAATGAACTGCCAATTGTCCATACCATCACTTCAACAAGACATGATTTCCATGAGAGAAAGAAGAGAAAAGCATTGGAACTATCAACAAGCAGCTCAGAGAGCATTCCTTCAACAGCTTCTAGAGAGTTGAAAGATAATAGCAACTCTGCCAAAAAGAATGTGCGTTTCATTTTTTAATTTGATTTACTGTTCTTTCTAGTAAACTTTGACCTTTGTCATTCTATGGAAAAGGTTGGGTTTATAATTTATGGTTTGATATTTGCAGAGCTTAGAGAAAGGAAAGAAGAGGAGCAATGAGAAAGAACAAGACAAACAAGAGGAAGTCATTCATGTTAGAGCAAAAAGAGGTCAAGCTACTGATAGTCACAGCTTAGCAGAAAGGGTATTTATATTTGCATGTTATTAGTCGAATTAATGTATGCAAAATCAATAGATATTGATTATTATCTGTTGTTCTGATTGGAGAAAACATGAATTGAGAAGAGTCTAAGTGCAAAATCAATACCATTTCTTTGTATCAGGTGAGAAGGCAGAAAATCAATTACAAGTTGAGATGCTTGCAAGACCTTGTTCCTGGTTGCCACAAGGTAAATTTTGTTTTCTGTGTGTATTTGTATGCTGTGTATATTCTATAACATGGACTGGAAATTCACAGGCAATGGGAATGGCGGTGATGTTAGATGAAATTATCAATTATGTGCATTCACTCAAGAATCAGGTTGAGGTGAGCTGGAAAGAAAGAAAGTGATTTGTAATTGTGTTATATTAAAATCTAAAGCCTAGCAAATAAAAGGTTTTTTTTTTTTTCTCTTTTCTTCCTGAAATTCAGTTTCTTTCCACGGAGCTTGCAGCTGCATGCTCTTCTTATAGCTTGGTCTCGTTTACAGATGAAACGGCAAAAGCAAAGGTACTTTATCAAACAATTACTGAAAACTAGTAATTTCTAATTTTCATTGGACCAACTTGCTAATAGTTGAAATAAGTTTGGGGAGCTTAATTTGTTTCAAGAACAAACATATTAGGATTTAGGAGGGTTATGTTAAAAGATACATCCAAAAGTGGAGTTCAACAAAGAAAAAAACCTGGTTCTTATATCATATTAGAAATTCCACCAAAAAAGAAACTCAAAATGTACAGAAAGCCACAACCAAGACAATATCCATCCAACGTGGAATTTCCCTAACATATTGAATTGCAGTTGGGAAATGCAGTATAAAGATCAAACAGTCTAGAGGCTTTCAACTCGAAGATATATATATAGAATCTACGGCTGAAATTTTTGGATACGGCTCACAGACTCGACATGAACCTAAAATGAATTTAGCGAGTTAGGATTAATAGGTTTGACCCTTTTAATTAAACGGGTCTTAGAGTTGACATATATAGTCTTATACGCATACCTCGATAACAATTTTTGATATGACACAAGAACCCGATACAAACCCAACACTAAATTAGCGAGTCGGAGTTCGAAGGATTTGACCCGTTTATGCATATCTACATATATTTCTATACATATATATACTTTTGTGTATGTATTATTGTCCAAGTGTAGCTCTAAGATGAGTGATGCTTAATGTTTTAACTCTGCAGGGGACAAACTCACACCAGGCACACACCATGGAGTACGGGGGGAGGGAACAATATGGAGAGCAAACTCGCTTCCACACAACATGGCCACTTTGACTGATTTATGGCCCTTACTCCGGAAGTTGCTGCAAGCCACGTGAATATGCCTCCTACCCCTATCTCCCACAAAACAAGTCTCTTTCCAATTACTAGCTAGCAAAACATGCTATTGATATTTGAATTACTTCATGTAGGGCCGAGAACTAGACAGAAAAAGTCTGTAATCTCTGTTTCTCTCTTTGTAAACTTTAAGGGCTGTATACCTTTGACCATCTAAAAGAAAATTGTGGCTTGTAGCCTCCTATGTATCAATGTTTCCATGTCAGCAAGAACAGTTAATTAAGCACAAATTGGTTTTGAGGGGCCTGATACATTGCTTGTAAATCATATGAGTTTGTCGACAAAATTATGTGGCACTTGTATGATTTTCAATCCATTATATGTTCAACTAGCTACTAGTGAGCACATTATACTTGGTTAATATGTTCATGATTTCTCTTGGTGTGCAAGGTAGAAAAAGAATTCGTAGATATTTACTATTCCATAATCATGTATATTACATAATGTTGATACTGTGATTGCACGCCAAACACTTAGAGGAAGAAGCCTATTCTAAGTAACATAAATCATATAGAGAGATTATGTGTATCTATGTGTTTATTTATTTATGTAGGTTCGAACTCCTACACAAAAAATCATGATTTTGCCCCTAACCATCCGGACTAGACACCTGCAAGTAAGCCTTGGGTGAAGTATCTTTTGGACCTCGTTCCAACGAAGCTAGAATATAGACCAAGGCCAGAAACCCTCAATCAATGTCCCATTCGGACCACGTCAGGATGAGGTGGCAATATGGGCTTAGACCAATAGAGCACTCACATCCGGCTCAACAAATATTTAGTTAAAAAACACATTTTTTCCATTTTAGCTATCTACTTTTTCAAATCACCTACGTCCGACTCAACATTTTAGCTATTTACCTTCACTTTCCAATTTAAAATATTATTTATTTATCTACTTTTCATATTTCCAAGGAAGAGAGCAAGATTACTTTTATTATTAATATAAATAAGGATTTGTTGAGCTATAGTGCTCAGCAAATTTACTGAGAACTATAACAACTCAACAAATCCTTAGTCATTTTATTGAGCCGGATGTAGAGCATTTTTGTTCCATTGCTAGTTAAAATAGCCAAAAAACTAATTTGTTGAGGCCAATGTGAATGCTCTAAGGGGGTAGTTGAGCACGGTTATGGGCGGTTATATGATGTGGCACGAGAGTGATCTGGTGCACTATGTCTTATTGACTTCCAGGTATTCCCTCACCTGGGGCTAAAACAAGCTTCAAACTTTGGTCATGGGCCTCTCGTAAGTTTGCGCGGCCCAAATTACCTTGGTAACCGTTGGGCTTCTAGAAAGTTTGCACGCGGTGAAAAAAAAAAACACATTGGGGAAGCAAAAATATCACACTTCACCAAGAAAAACACCCAAATTGAAAATGGATTTCAATGACGACGTTTTCTGACCAACGATAACGTCATGATTTTGCTATCTTCGGAACAAAGGAGTCCTGTCCCGATAAGAGAGAAAATAGAAGCTTTGTTTGCTAGAGCTTGAACATGATAGGCGTTCAAAGATCATATCAATACTCTGATACCATGTTAGAAATAAGAGATACAAAACGAACAAGATAAGCAACTAAAGAAAAACTTTGTACAAGCTGTATATTTTTCTTGATGTTTGATGATTACATGATGGACTATTTATACAAGAAAATTGAGAGACACAATCCTGTGATTATTCTATACATGGAAGTCACTTCTGTAAAAGAAAGATGTTATTCTTTTTCTGCAAGTTGGGTAGGTGAGCAACAAAATTCCTGGTTGAAGTTTCCTTTCTCATTTATTGTAAGTGGCTGAGCATTGCTCTTGCTGTCCTTCTTTGCTCATATCTCCTTTTGAAAATCCAAAAATATCGTTTGTCAAATAATTATTGGGCCTTCAGTACTATTTTGCAGACCCAATGACGACTTCCCATCAGATTCAAACATGCAGATTACATCTGAGAGACAGCCAGACATTCAACAATGATGACAAATGAATACAGCCAATAATAGGATTAGCAAGAAGGTGTCCCACAAGTAAATGGATAAAAAGAATTTATGGATTTTGCCAGTTCAATTGTGAAGTGATTGAAAACAACTAATATAGTATAACTTTTGGAGCAATATTAAAGGAGTCTATAGCAGATGCATTGGATCCAAAGATATGGGTTTGAAGCAGTACAGCTGCCTGAATGGGGCCATATTATGCTCACAAGAGGATGGGACAATGTGGGTTGTGGGATTTCTTGCATGAAAAAGGCTAATGAACCTTTAAAGCTTCTACAATCTAAGTTTGATCCTTTTTCTTTGACCCTTTTTCGACTATATCTCACTTGGCATTTCTTAAGTGCATGCACACTGAGAAAGAGAATATATAGGTAGTGTGCTAAGAACATTTCCATTAAAAGTGATTGAAAACATGGAAACACAAGTATTATCATTGAAAAGTTTGGTGATCAATGGAATATTAGTGTTGGTCATCAGGTAGTGTATATGACCAACAAGTTAAAACAGGGAAAAAAAAAAATGGTAATTACCTTTTTCCCACATCAACTATAACAAATTGTCACTTTACTCCCATGAACTGACAACTCTACAGCCCGATCCTATCAAACTACCATTTTGTGCCTAAAACCCCCTTCCGTCAGTTAAATGTGTTAACTCAGACGGTCAACCTATCATGTGTGTTCTACATGTCATCTTAAAATTTTCTATCTTACTTTTGCCCACAGTAGGGTTGTCAGTTTATGGGAGCAAAATGACAATGTGTTGTAGTTAATGGAGGGAAAAAGTGGAATAGAAAATTTCAAAATGGCATGTGGGGCGCACGTGACTGGTTGACCGTCTGAGTTAACACCTTTAACTAACAGAAATGGGGGTTTGGGCACAAAATAGTAGTTTGATAGGGTCGAGCAGTAGGGTTATCAGTTCATGGGGGCAAAGTGATAATACATTATAGTTGATGAAGGAAAAGACAATTATCCAAAAAAAGAAAAAAAAAAGAAAAAGCAAAAACAAAAGCCTTTTTGTGCCATGAGCATTGAGAAAGAAGTACATGTGAATTGACTTGTTGTATATATGCATTAATTGCAAGAATCTAGCCTAGCTAGGTTAGGTGAGTCTTTTTTTTTTTTTTTTTTTTGTTAAAGATAAGAAAGAATAAATTCAGACTGTCAGACGATGAGCTGTCATTTTACCTAAAATTAATCTTTAAGAGAGATAAATTCAAGGTTTTTTATGGACCTCACATTGCGTCTAATGAGCCCAACTTTAAAGGAGACTCTGAAA
>NC_081545.1:29046217-29167197 GCF_901000735.1 Corylus avellana | reverse complement strand
AAACATCACAGAACTCGGAAAATTGAAAATAAATAAATGGCTAGGCCCAGCCTGGAGAACGAAATCTTATGGGGTTTCGGCCCAGTATGAGGGGCCAGGCCGGCCCGTAATAGAACTTTGCATCCACATTTCTGTTAGATCGTGAAAAAAGAAAGAGGAAAAAAATGGAAAGAGATTTTCTTCTCTTTGTTGCTTCATGCTTGTGAGTTGTGAGAGATTCAACTGGGTTTTGGTAACACGTAACTAATCTGTGGTTAAGCTAATCTAATTTTTGTTGGCATTATAATTGTTCCACGCGCCATAGAGATCCATTCTCGTGCATAATTCGTCCCAGCAAAAATGATGTCTCCAGGGAAAGTCTCTGAAGATCGGGGATCTCCCCATTTCAGGTAATGCACAATACCCTAAACCCCTATGCTTGGTTCCATAGAAACCTCAGGTAAATTAAATTTTGAAGTTGAAGGTTTTTGTTTTAGTGTGCTTCTAAGCTTAGATTGAGTTTCCGTTGTTTTGTTGCACTTTCTCATTCTCAGGAAGTTGGAGATAGTGCCTTATGTTAATTGTTTTTTGTCCATTTGGGTTAGTGCAATAATTTTTTGCTGTTAATGTTCTTTGTAGAAATGGGGATTTTTGGGCACTTCAATTGACTCTTAGAGTTCTGTTTGGTTTCCTGGAAAGCTGGGAAATTGAAAACAATTTTGGAGGACATAGAGATGTTTTGAATTTTGTATGCTCACTAAACCTGTTATGTTGGGCTATGTTGAGTGGAGACCGCTTCTAATTGCTGGTTTGGCAATAAGCTTCCTTATTGGTGATCGATGTGGATTCAAGCTTTCGTTAAGGCACTACTGCTGTTTAGCTACTGGTCTTCTGGGTTGTCCTGCCCGGCAGTTTGTTTACGGGTTTATTAAAATTTATGTTGTAGCTGAGATGCTAATGGACTTGATATTATGCTATGCAAGTGTTTATAAATTGTTCCTTTTCCATTTTACCTCATATGTAGCCTGGTCTTTCCTTTAATGCATTCCTCATGAATATCCTTTACCAGTTACCATTGGGGGAGAATATCTGAATAATATGATGGAATAAATCTGACTGTGACCTTTAATATTTAGAAAACTAAGACGCTTGCTTTCTTTCTTTTTTAAGAAAGATTTTGTCAATATTTTCGTGTGTTTCTCTTGGCTTCTTCTTGATTATCAAAACTTGTTATACCAATGATTTTGTGTTCATGTAGGCACACCCCTTTACAGATAATCCATATTATTGGCAACCTCTTGAGAATATGGTCAGTTTATTCCATGTACCGCTACTTGACTCAGACGGGAGCTCCAGTCATTCTTTTTTTGTTCTGTTGTCTGATACCAGCATCCATCCTTTTTTTAATACTGCAAAAGCCTTGGAAGGGCAGGCCACTCTCAAATCAACAGGTTAAGTAAAAACATCCCTATCACTGTAACTACATGATAAAGGCATCAAAGAAATTTACTCATATGATTAGTATATTCCTTATGTAGTGAGATTCACTTTTCAGGTGGTGCCTTCTATAATAAACGGTGGCATAACAGCTTTATACTTCATCATGTGGGGAAAAGGCCTCAAATCATGTGGACCAGTCAGGTTGGTTTTCTAATGCTTGATGAAGATTTCAACTTACACCTGGGTGTTTCTAGTGCCTACTCTCCCTATCAAGTGCATGCTTAATTCCTTCTTCTTCTTTTTTTCCCTGGTTTTCTTCACATGAAGAGTGATGCTTTGCAATTTATTGGATAATATAGAGACCTTGCATTATAATAAGATTGAGGTGAAATCTTCCTCCCCTTACTACAATGTTCCTTGTAATATTCTCCTATTTTGATTGAGAAATAAACGGTTAATAAAGTGTGTACTTCGATAGCTGAAGGAGGGTTGGGGTTCAAAATTTACTTGTGTTCAACTGGGCTCTCTTGGGGAAGTGGTTGTGGCGCTACATTCATGGCCTTATGGAGGGCGGTTGTGGATTTAAATATGAGAGTGCTTGGGATGGGTGATGTTCTAATGAGGTTCATGGATTGCAAGGAGTGGGGCTCTGGAAGAATATTATGAGGGGTTGGGGGAGTTTTCTAGCCACATTAGGTTTGAAATGGGGGATGGCCCCAAAATCCGTTTCTGGCATGATGTTTGGTGTGGGGCTCAAACTCTCAAGACATCTTTTCCGGACTTGTTTAGCATTGCCCGTTTTAAAGGATGATGTTGTGGCAGACCATTTGAAGCTTTCTAGTCCCGCCCATCAGTGGAATATTAATTTTCTTAGAGATCATGAGAGATGGATCATTTTACATCACTTTTGACTTTGTTGTATTTTGTTAGAGTAAGACAGAGCGATGAGGATAGACGTTGTTGGATTCCTTCCCGGAGAGGGTCGTTTGATGTTAGATCTTACAATAAGGTTCTTGTTCCCCATGATAACACACCTTTCCCTTGAAGAGTTTTTGGCGGAATACATGCCTGCATGTATTGTGTATGTATCTTTGGCCCTTTCATAATTTACTGGGATTGCTCTCTTACTGTGTCCTTTTGTTCTGGATCCCTCAATGCTTCATATGTTGGCTCATACCACATTATAGGTGCTTTAGGTTCAAGCTAAATGCTCAAGCTGCCATCTCATTAATATGCATTTGTGGATGATTCCCTAGGCTGCAATCATTTTCTCTTTGGGCAACTTATTTACTGTTGCAAATTTATGGCCTAAGAGAGGTGGTAGGTAATTAAGTGTGGCAAGTCAATACCTTATTCTATTGAGGACTCTTGCAATGTCCTGAATAAGCAGCTAATTACGTAAAAATCGAGTTTTCCAAGATTGCTGAGCTGTGACCTAAGTTGCAATTTCATCTTATAAATCCATCATAAAAAATGCTATAAGTTTTATCATCGGCTATCTCTTGCAAACTATTCTACATGGTAAAGATCCCAATGGCTTGAGCTTAAATTAGGAGCTTATGATGTCCCCCCCCCCCCTGGAGATAATGTCTAGGACCCCTTTACTTAAATCTATTTGTTGTGGGCCACTTGATCTTTGATCTTCTTCTTACATCACTTGATAAAAAATGCTGTCACTTGGTTCCTTCTATTTCCTTGATCGTTCATAATGCATGTTCTTTCTTGTTCATGGTCTCTATCTGTTAGTTGTTACCATTCGTTTCGTTGTATATGTAGAGCTATATTGGCGGAGTATTCTGGTGCTGTTCTTGGAGTATTATCTGCAGTATTATATGGGCGGAGGGGCAATGTTTGGAAGAAGGTAGCTTGCTCTAATATGCTTCATATCATGGTTTTAGGTTTTGTGACTGATGTGCTTTGTATCAGTAAAAGATTAATATATTAGAGCACATATTTCTCCTGTCAAATTGATATCAGTCTTGTAAGAGTCACTAGTCATTTTAACATGGATGCAAGGGTTTTGCCTGTATAGTCAACCATAATGTTGGTCAATGAATTACATTGGTAGAAGTGCTGGACTTTTTTTTTGTAATAAAGTTCTATTTTTAAGTAAAATATTTACATAAGGAATCAAAATGAGATATCTTTGCCATCGCTTCTCATCAATGAGAACAATTTGATTGGAGCATAATAGATATCTTGAAGGCAATAGATATCTTTTCTTTAAATACTCAGATGGATGTTTCCTCATCTTTTACCAGGTAGGCGGCCTTGTTGCAATGTTGGCATCTTTCTACTTACTAGCTCAAGGGTGGGCCATGGCGACATACTCCCCATTTTATATCCTCTTTTACGTCAAATTTTTCTCAAACTGAAATTGTGTTTAGCTGATATATATAGTGTTTGAGTATTCTTTTGCTTACTTTCCTCATTTCTTTCAGTCCTCTCCTTGTTTATTGTGAATAATAAGCATATTTTCAACTTTATTGTTATTGTGAGCTTAACCTGGAATTACCATTTAAAGATAGCCCTGATGCTGAGGTTCAGACAGAACAAGTGTTGGGTGTGACAGAAATGGTAGTTCCTATTTTTGCTGGAGTCTTATCGGCATTGAGAAGGGTGATTGCCCGGCGTGTGTCTCTCAAGGTGTTGATTTTCAGCTAAATGCGGTTATCTTGTGCATTCCCTGTTGGCCCATTTATTTCGAGTACATTTTTCCCCCTTTTGTAATTGATGTAAGCTACTTAATATCCATGACAATATAATATTCTAACCATTTGCTGCTTTCAGAATCAACTTAAAAGACGGCTTCATGCTATAACTATTGCTTCTGCAACATGCTTTCTATTTCCTGTGGCCATGTGGGACATGATCATAGTAAGTGTGACAGCACTCTTTTAGTCATAGGTTTCTTGATTGACATTTAGTTGCTTCCTTCTCTCTTCTCCTTTTTTTTTTTTTTTTTTTTTTGCCGCTTCCTTTTTTCTTTTTTTTTATCTTTTTCTTTTTTGAGCATTTAGGGATCACCTTCTGGTAGCAGTGTGGAGTTGCCATTCTCAGCTTGGGCTTTTTTGAGCACTATTCTCTTTGGAGTTATCTTGATATTCTATGTTGACAGTATTGCAGAAGAAAGGTACCTTACATGTACCCTCCTTAATTCTGCTGTCCTTTACAATTTGGGTTTGTAATTCTTTTTTTTTTTTTTGATAAATACTTGGGTTGGTAATTCATGCAAACAAACCAGTGCAGAAGAGTGATTATATTAATGTGGAAGGAGCAAAAACATCAAAAGGGAGTCGAAAAAGACACGGATATAATTTATAAGAAAAGACATGGTTGTTAGAAAGGTAAATGGGGACATGGCCTTAGATAGGGTCAAGTTGCATGAAAGGATCCATGTAGCCAGTCACAATTAGTTGGGATTAAGGATTGGTTGAGTTGAATGGAAAGGAATATGCACATATACATGCTTGAAAATGTAACTGTTCAAGCTTTCTAGGGGATCAGATTTGATGGTCTCACCCTTTAAATAGGCTCTTCATTGTAAATATTTTATATATATATATATATATATATAAGTAATTGGCCTCAATGGGAGAGGGAAGGGGAGATTTAAACTAGTGACCTTTGCTTCGTAAGGCGTAGTCCGTAGCTAATTGAGTTATTCCTTGGGGTTTCATTGTAAATATCAAACAATTTATATCCATTTTGTTCTTTTTGATGATAGAATTTATAGAGTTTTCCAGCTCTAAAGAAAAGTAGTATGAGCATCATCAGACTGTCAGATTCTTGACTTGGTTGTTACACTGTACAGTTATGGGTCCCTATAAGCCATATACTAAGCTCAATATTATTGATAATTTTTCTTTCTTCTTTTACCTTTCGATCTGTCATGGAAAGGCTGAGATATGATTTCTCTTGTGAAAGCAATCCAAATACATAGAAGAGAAATATGCTGATATAGAATGTGATAACGAGATTGTATTGACTATATCATTTCTTTTTCAATCACTTTTATTGCTATGGTGCTTATATACTATGATTAAAAGTGTGAAATTAAAGGAGAATACTGGTGAACTCCAGTAGAAGTTTTTTAGAGTTTGAGAACTATATAATTTGTTGAGATAAAGAAAAGAATAATAAATTTCAGTTTTCATATATTTAAATAAAGTTGATGGTTGAAGCATTGAACATTTCCTTCATACTGCTTTTGAATTGTTCAAAAAGCTTAGTTGAGATATTGATAAATGCAGAACATGTTTTCATATAAACATTCGCTGTTTCATTTATCTCGCTTACAACCTGTGTTTTATTCTCTCGATTCCATTTTTTTTTTTTTTTTTTGTAAGCAAACTAAATGGAACTCATATTAAGCTTCTTTGCTGGAAAAACTTCTAAGATAGTCCTGATTCTCTTAATGCTGTTTGAAAGAAAAAGACATGAAAGTTTGTCAACCATTGCATCAGCCTTTGTCATGGTGATGTTTTGCTTGAACTAATATGACGGCATGATTGAAAAGCATCACTGCTTTTGAATCAATTATGACTCCACATTGGTCTAAAATGGTTCTGTTGTCTGTGAACTCTTTGCAGTTATGCTTGACATGCCTATTGACTGGCTTTTTGTCTCTCTTGCATCTCCTTTTTTTAATTTTTTTTTTCATCTTCAGTTCTCTCTCTCTCTCTCTCTACACAATATAAAGTGTATCCTGATGCTGTTTTTGCATAAATGTTGCTACAAGCTCTTCTATTGTAAATGTTTTCATTTGAAAATATCTCATGATTTTAGGGTATACTTAAGGGGCTCATAAAATGATTGGTATGACTCTCATTTGTTTGTAGATTACATATGGTTTTCTCTTCTCCG
Source organism: Corylus avellana (assembly GCF_901000735.1). Classification (NCBI taxonomy): domain Eukaryota; kingdom Viridiplantae; phylum Streptophyta; class Magnoliopsida; order Fagales; family Betulaceae; genus Corylus; species Corylus avellana. Next base: position 29,160,912 of record NC_081545.1, on the reverse strand, counting down.
AGGCATTTAATGGTAGCTGGAGGATGCATCATCGTCATGGAGGTTGTGTACAAAATGGACTTCTCTCTACCAGGCTTCCTAATTTGCTGCTTACTTTTAGGCTTTGGTATGTATAGAAAGTTATTTTTCATTTTTCTTTGCAATTTTTACTAAACTGAACAATTCATTGGTGCAGAAGGTGTCTTTCGGATTTTTTTTTTTTTTTTGGATCAGATTGGTGGTCATTTTTCAAATTGGGAAATGTTGAAATGACCTTTATAATATGTGGCCTCGTTGCTAACAAATTAATTCATTTTTTGCTGGTGCTACTATGTATTCCTTTTTCATCTTCAGAACAAAATTTTCCATCAAAGATATACAATTTTGTGTAATAAATTAAACTGAAATACATCTTAAGTAACAGCCACTATTTCACATTTAAATGTATGCATAGTACTTTATTTAAATAATATCATATCTATTTTAGACATTTGTCTTGATCTGGAGAAGGTTGAAAACTTGAATCAATGTACCTGTTGTAGCCTCAAATTTCTAATACAATCTTTCCAAGCAATTAAGAAAGTCATAATTGGTCATAGGACCATTTTGCATAGCAATTAAGCAATACTTTACACTTTTTAGTCTTAGTAATACTCTTCAATCTCTCTAACTTTAGCTTCATCTCTTAAAATCCTAAATATTTTTCCCCCTTTTTTTTTTTGGAACTTTCTTTGTTGGATCATGACTGCAATATTGTTGATTGTGTTTTGGATCAACTAGCAGGAGTCTATCATCATCATCAGACTGAAAGACTGATAATGCCTCTATAAGTTAGCTATTGTTGTTATTTGATTTCCTCAAGGTCCATGTGATCCACTTAAGTTGAAGCTGGATAATTTACCTACATTGTTCTCATGGAATTAAGTCTTTGGTGTCAAAGAGATGATAATTTAAATAATTAATAAACGGTAGTGTAAAAATCTGATTCAATTAAAGAAGATTGAAGCATCTTAGGTCATAGACTCAACATTTAACCCTAACTGTTGGCTCCTAAAGATGGTATCTACATCTTTGAAGTACGATCCATCAAATTGTTGGCCTCAGTTTCCATTTGAATCCCATGGTAAAGAAAGATGGCCATTAATATGCGACTACTAGCAAAAGGTTTATTATTTTAGGAGGAAATGCTGCTTTATCTAAGTATGTGTCAAGTTTTTTTTCATTTTTTTTTAAAGTTTTTTCCTTGTTTTCTCTGACGAAAGAGGCTTTGCCATTCTTTCTTCATATTTCCTTTCTCAGCTATAGAGTTTGTTTCTTATTGATGGTGGGGAAAAAGGTGTGTTAAGCAAGGTTACTGGAAAAGGTAAAACTAAAGTGATAAACTTTTATGCAAAGCGGCTCGCATAAAACACACTGTTTCCTCTGGATTGGAATATTGATCCTATCATTTCATTAGAGACATCAACTCCATCCTTCACAAATTCCCACCCTGGTCGGGTAGAAAAATCCATCACAATGTCAATGTGACTGCACATAATCTCACTCTTTCCTCTGGAGGAATTCCCATTTCTTCCCTTCCTCAGGTATTGAACCCAATCAGTGAGCTCAAACCTCAATGACCTTTTTTTTTTTTTTTTTGGTGATACTTATCAAAAAAAAAAAAGTTTGTTCCTGTTTTTGTATTTTCCCAGGGGAAAAAAAAACATAAAACACTGTTCTGGTGTCAGCATCTGGCATGAATTTGTTAATAATTTAGCCAACTTCTGTGACTTAGTGTTTTCATGTGCATTTATTCTTTTCTGCTCCTTTTTCTTTTTGATAATTAATTGTACATACTTTATGTGGAAACGTGACTAAATTTGTAGGGATATATGAGGCAACTTCTTTGGAACGTACAAAGAAAGATTCTGTTCAAAATCCCAATCTATCAAATGGGGTGTTAGACGACGAAAACCAAGTGTCTCCGCTTCCAATTTGAAGTATGTTTCTTATTCATATACAGACTTTTTATGTTTATGCAATAATTTATATTGATTGTTTATTGTTACTTTAGTCTCTGATTGTGAAACTCTTCTAAGTTTGAATGTATAGCTGGAGTCCAGGGGCCAAGGATTACACATCACACATTGAAACTGAATAGACAAAAAAAAAAATCACTATGCACTGGGAGCACAATAACAACAATGTGCCTTTGAATTTTGATATATGGGAAACTTATGGCGTGCATATGTAATGGGTGAAAAGTTAAGAGTAGACTGCTGTTGTAGTGTGTTGGTTTGGGTGAGGGAGTTTATGAATTTCTCATCTCTGACCACTCTATATTTTCGTGCAGTTGTCAATTTTTGAGTTTATTTATATCAAAACTCAAAAGGAAAATTTGTTGTGTTGGGGATATGTTGATTCTTTATAACCAGATGGTGCGTAGCAGGAAGCAACAAATATATCTTGCATCAGTCACTGGGAACTACCAGTCAAATACTTGATTTTTGAAATGCTCTGACACACCCCAAGCAAACTGTTGGTTGTTCGGATGTTGAGGTGGCTTCGTTATATTGGTCCATACAGTTTAGATGGTTAAGATTTACACTTACCTGCTGAAGGAATAGGCCTGTACCAATCTGAGAGGAGTGAGAGATAAAGAGTGCTTTCTCTTACAATTAAATTGTTGAACATTAACGCTACCGACTTTCTTGTTAACCAATGGAATTCTCTTGTAATGGTGGTAGTCCTTTTTATGTGCCCAGCTGTAGAGAAGTATTGATGTTCTGTTAATTTTCAGTCTTCTCAATACATTATTTTAGCTCTGTTTTAATTAAAATTATTTGAGGACTAATTTTAACAGAGAGAGAGAGAGAATGGAATTTTTTTTTTTTTTTTTTTTTTGTCTGACCCATTAAAAACATTAACTGTGGGCGTTACTTAACTGGCAAGAGTAATACTAGAAACCACAATTTGATCTCATAAATATCTTACAATGGTGATGCAGTTACAATCAACTTTTGGAATTATTTTTTAACAAAGATTGATTCAAGGATTGGTTAAGATTGTTACATCAACATTGTGGATAATTATGAGATAAAAATATGGTTCCTAGGATTACTCTTGTTGGTCAGGTTTAAGGATTTTCAACCCAAACTAAATTGTTCTTTAATGGTCAAATAATACTATAATAGGACAAGTACATGATTGCAAGAGTGACTTCAAACTACGGACACGTTTGGTACGTAGAATAGACTTTTAAAATAGAAAGACTATTATTATGAAATAACCATTTGGTAGCTCACTATTCTTAAAAATAACTATGAGGAGTCGATTGGGGGCGTAATGAGATGCTCTTAATATGCGGCGTCTTAGCCATTAGAAGGTTTTGAAACATCCAAGTCCAACCGATCCTTGTCGTCTCCTTCCTTTTCACGAATTTGTTTCTTTTTGAAATATTTCAAAGACTTGGAAGGAACTTATTTTCACACCGAGGACTAAAGAAGAAATGATAAAAATTTTCTCTTCTAACTCATTTAAAATAGTGTAAAAGTGTCCATAAACATTTAAATTTTTTTTCCAAATGACCCTTAATCCATATAAATCTCAACTCAATTCAATCAAGTCTTACAATTTCCCGCTGCATTAAAGATTTCAAGTAGAGGGCATAAATCCTTTTTCAATTTTCTTTGAAATTCTATCAAAAATCATATTTGTCGTTCAACGTTTGAGCTCGAACTTCGCCGAGAACCCTTCCATGTCAGTCCCTCTCTTTCACAATTGCCATCTGCCGCTAAGGAACTCGGTCTCCTTTGTGTGCAAACACAGCTACAGCTTCAGCAAACAAGAGCAAACCCAGAAGCGGGATGGGTTGAAATTCATTCGTGGCGTGAAGCTCTTGAAGGATCTAAGCACTTGGGGCATTGGAGGCCCTTGCAATCATTTCGTCCAGGTTTACAATCAAACCCAGCTTGTTTCTGCTGTCAGGTACATTCTCGTTTTCTGAATCATTTTATTTGGTCTTAAATGACATTCATTTCTGTCTGCTTCACTCTATTCTGTATGGTTTTCGTTCTTAAAATAATGCAGATACTGTCATGAGCATTGCATACGATTCGTTGTTATTGGTAAAGGCTCAAATTGCCTCTTTGACGACATGGGTTTTGATGGTTGTGTTATTCTAAACCGGATTGAGTTCTTGGAGACGAATGAACCCGGAATTTACAGAGTTGGAAGCGGTTTTCGATTTAATAAATTGGGCATCAAGTGTTCGAATGAAGGTTTCACAGGCCTTGAATTTGCCGGAGGAATTCCTGGGACTGTAGGGGGAGCAGCTTATATGAACGCTGGAGCCAATGGGCAGGTAAATTCTTTTACTAATTTTTGAAGAAATGGGTTTTTTTCTGAAAGTGTTTCACGATAGAAGGACTAAAATGGGTTACCAATATTCCTTGTGTTTGAAGGAGACTGCTGATGTTGTTGATAGCATTGACATTATAAAAACTGATGGAAGGTTGCAGACACTTAGCAAAATTGATCTTAACTTTGGCTACCGGTCATCCTCATTTCAATATATGGAAGACTTGGCAGCCATTGTTGCAGTCACATTCCGGCTGCACCCCTCAGGATCATCACAGAAAAGGCTACAGGAGTATCTAAAAAGGTGGTCTTTAAAAACATTTAGGGAGAAATACCGTAGAGGGTTTTTGAAGTTTAATCTTTTATCATATTAAATTGGCCAAATCACTTCTTATAAGTATATTCCGTTATCAAATCATTCCCTTCGTATACTGTTAGGGTTATTAACGAAAATTGTGATACACTGATACGTAAGCGTAAAACTACGCCAAATCTAGTAATTTACATGCACATAAATGCCACTTGAAAAAAATACATAAAATCCAAAAACCAAAAATTAGGGAAAAAAAAATAAGAGAAAAGAAAATGAGGGAGAGAGAGGTGAGTGGGTGGCCACTTAACCAACCGTTATACACTCACCTCCGCCAACAGAAGGGTAGGTGGATCAGTCTCCTCCCATCAACCCTCCGAGGGTGAAGGTGTGGGTGAGGCAACTCACCCACGTCGCCTCACCCACACCCTTACTAATAGAGGATATAGGTGAGTCGCTCTCTAACAACCACGTAGCATTCCGTTACGCCTTCGCTAGTATGATGGATACGCCCAACCCAAGTCTTTCACTGGTTGGTTGGTAGAGGGCATGATTAGGTCGTCCCCCACCCACCAATCAACAAAAGGCATGGAGGGCATGCATGGATTGGGTGATCAACCCTCACTTGCAAAAGGCTTTGCCCAACCCACACTGAAGGCTAGTAGGAGTAAAACAACCATATCTAGTGATTTAATGAAGGAAAGCTTGATGGTGTAGGAAACTTGATTCAAAGGACTATAATTTTGTATTTCACAAAACAAAAAAATACAAAACAAAACAAAACAAAACAAAAAAAACAAAAAAAAAAAATCAAATTCCAACATTTACTAGGTCAAAATGGGTAATCAATAGAAGTAAAAAAATTTGGTATAGAAAGTTCGCTTGATATTTGCTCAAGCGAACTTGTGATTAGTCATGGGAGATTGGGACAGAGACCTCTCTAGACACTTGCTCGAGGAATCGTGAGTTTTTACTTAGTTTTCCTATAATTCCTAGTCTTCTAGGATTATAGAAGAGTTTCGAGTTATTGTGCTTGTAAATTCTATTTCTCACTACACTACGATGCATCGCCCTTCCACACCCTCCTATTGTTAGTGGGTGAGATCTAACCCATCCACACCCACGCCTTCGTAGGTTCATTGGTGGGGGATGAGCCACCTCTCAAGGTGTAACTAGAATTTCAGGTGGGAGGGGACAAAACTAAAATAGATCTTTTTTAGGGGTTTCTTTTTTTTTTTTTTTTTTTTTTTTTGTAATTATTTCTTTGGTCATGTGGTAAGCTGAGGTGGCATTTTTGTACACGTGAAACTAATTAATTGGTGTTTGATTCGGTCTTACGTATACGTGTCATACTGCACATACGTTAAGGAGTGATTTAAACAATTTTAAACTCTAAAGAGTGATTTGCTAAAAGATTAATCCTCGGAGACCTCTACAGCATTTTTTCCCAAAAATTTAAACGCTTCCTTGAAGAATTTTGTTTACTAGGAGATGCTTAAAGTTGTGGTCTAATTTACAGGAGGAGAGTATCTCAACCGATGGGGGAAAGAAGTGCTGGGTCAGTGTTCCAAAATCCTTGCCATTTGGGAGTTGCAGCAGCTGAGTTGATTGAGAAAGCTGGATTAAAAGGTTTTAGAGTGGGAGGAGCCATGGTGTCCAACATCCATGCCAACTTCTTCATAAATTTTGGTGGCTCAACTTCTCAAGACATGCTTGACCTCCTTGCTACCGTCAAGGAGAAGGTTGATCAGAAGTTTGGAATACAACTTAAGGAAGAAGTATTATATGTATATCCATATTGTGATGATTTGAATCCAAACAGAGACAAATTGACAAGTCATGTAATATTTGATCAAGGGAAACAAGAAAGCTGATTCATTAATATCTGATGACGATGTTGAAACAATATTCATTCCAATTAGAGTTTCGAAAATTTTCAAATTCATAAATCCATTGCTTGATTGATTCTGCAAAGTGAATCATGAGCATGCCTTGTCAGGAACTTCAGGAACTTTTGCTCACTGCTTTGGTGATGAAATGAGTAAGGATTCCAATGGGACAAAAAAGCAGGCAGAGAGAAACTGAATGCCGAGTCTCAATTTGATTTTCCTGCCCATCAATAAAAACTTGCCTGTATTCAACAAAGTGTCAGAACTACTTATCAAAAAAAAAAAAAAAATCAATAAAATGTGAGAACTACAAATTGCGTGTCGGGATCTGGTCGTATCGAGGCATGGGTATAAGACTATATATGTCAACTCTAACCCGGCCCATTTAATTAAACAGGTCAGATTCCTCAATCTTAACCAGCTAATTTCGTGTTGAGTTCATAGGTCATGTTAAAAATTGCCAACCCTAACTACAAAGAGAGAGAGAGAGAGAAAGACCTTGCAGCAAAGAGATCTACAACCAACAAGTGAATCCATGCAGAAGCTAAAGTCATCTCACTTGAGAACATCTTTGCGATGCTAGGCAGCTGCACATAGTTACACAGGAAAAGAAAGTATGAGAATAATCCAATTTTTTCTTTCAATAAAATATAAATGTGTAGTAATACACACACCTCTGGCAGCAAGTATTTACTTGCAAAAATCATCTGGATTGTTTCAGGCGTCCAAGAAAGGTATAATAGATATGCATATAGAAGTCCAAGAACAATGAAGGGTATGCTGCTTTCCACAGATTTTTTAGTCTGGATGCATGATTAAAATAATTAGGAGCTTCAGTTGATATTAAGCACAGGTAAAATAAAATGGATTTACAACCTAGTGGAACATATGTGATTTTAGCAAGAAAATGACAAAAATAGAAATTCATGAATCAATAATATAATATTCAAGTAAGGTCTAAATGAAGGGATAAGCACCCGATATTACAAGAATCATGTGATCCACGAAAGACAAAATAAATTATTAAGAAATTCAACTGGTGCAGCAGAAATGAATTCAATGCAGTTTTCAGAAAAATAAAGCATTGATCTACATATCTGGAACTTCACATCAATGCAGGAATTATATGCAAAACTCATGAAGAAATTGTATGATCTACATGATAAATAGAAAATGAAGAACCGAGAGAGAAGCATGACAATTAATACCAATCTCAATTTATATAAGAAACATACCAGTTCAGCTTTTGGAGCCAGAACCATGAGGGTATAAAATGGAAGAACAGCTACTGTTCCCAAAGAAAAAACACTGCTAGCAAGTTGAGAACTTGACAACCCTGCAAAATGAATAAAAGACTAGATAGGTAGACAACACAGCATAAGGAACAAGAAAGTCATCGCTGACACAAACAATGAAGGGAGCTTCTGCTCAAGCTCACAATAATAGCGTGTAAAATGCCATTGGAATATTTGAGGCATTACAGTTCATCTCTGGCCTTTAGATGAGTATTAATTTTAGACGAATTTAAAGTCCATGTATTAACCGAAATAGAAAATAAACTAAATTAGATGGATTCTCTATTCATTCAGAAGTATATGGATAAACCTAAAACGCCAACACTAGAAAGCTGCAAACTGGAATGCTGAAGGAGCCTTTAAAGGAATACGAATTTACTAGCTTATATTAGTCATTTAAAATGTCATTGCAATAGTCTATCAAATCTTAAATCTGGAATGCATAGAATGTTAAATGAACATCATTTTTCTCAAGGAACTAATAACAGTTCCAAATCTCATTTACATCTTTCTTTAGTCTTGCTCAATTTTTTTCTTGCTCAATTTTGTTCTCCAGTATGTGAACTGCATCTTATATGGTATATGTACATGAAAAATGCTATGCTTACAAACAAATTTTACAAAAAAACTTTTATAACATGATGTGGCACAATATGATTGGGTTTCTCAAAAGTTGAATTTATCTCATTTCCAATCATGTTGTGCCACATCATGTTCTAAAAGTTAGTTTGTAAAATCTTGTTTGTAAGCCTAGCATTCCTCTATATACATACATGTGTTATGCATTTTTGTTTTCATACATATATAGATGACACAAAAAATATGATGGAGCACGAGGTTTTTTCTTCAAACATTCCATCCTAATTTCTCATCTCATGTACCCCTCTCAAGACTTTCCTAAAACAAATAAATAATGGAAGAAGATGGATTAAAATCAGCTATGCAACTTGAAGAATAGCACCTACAGTAGCAACTATTAAGTAGTAGAAGTGGGAGAAAATGGATTACATGAAGCATATACTCCCGAGCTTTTTTGATAAAGAGCACATCTTGCAAGTTTTGGTTTAAAAATAACTCTTGATCCTCCTACGAAACTCCATTCACAGTGTAAGTCGACTCCCACTCTCGCAACCCGTTGGCCACAAAGTTCAGAGCCATTACTTCTTAGAGAAAACCCTGTTCTAACATCCCGCCAAGGTCCTATAGACTGCCCAAAGAGGTCAATCTGAAAAAAGAAATTTGAGACTTCAGTGTATGGGATGCCCGCAAGTTCAGGAAATATACACGAAGTCAGTAAAGTGAGAAAATCAAGAAATAGGGTTAGTTATGTGTTTTATCATGCTAAAACTCTGTAGTGTAACAAAAGCTAATGATAATGCCCAATAAAAAATATATACAAATGGGAAGATGGATAGAGAAGCATATTGTTGCTTACATTGTTTACCCTTGTAGAGAAAGCATAAAACTGATTTTTATGAATAATAATTTATTGAAAGAAAAGGGCAAAGCCCTCGAACACGAAAAGTATACAAGAGAGGTAAACACTTTACAAGCATCTAAAATCTTAAGGAAAAAAAAAAAAAAAACCAAGACTTAACATATACGAATACGAGAAATTAGGATCAAAGACTACAACCTAATCCAAGAGAGACCTCAAAACCGAGGATTTTAAACAAAGCACGCTGGACTCGTAGTCTTCAAAGAAGTGCTGATTCCTTCCTCTCCAAAAACACCACACAAGGAATGCAAGAATAACGTTCCAGATAGCCTCTTTGGGAGGACCGGACCCCTCCCTCGAGTCTTCCAACAATTAAGTAGCTCTAGGATATTACTCGGCATAGCCCATGAAACTCCAAACCTGTTGAGAACCAAGTACCAAAGATCACTAATGTACTCACAATCAAGAAAAAGACAATTAACGGTCTCCTCATTCTTTTTGCAAAGGCAACACTAGTTTACAAGAATGAAACCCCGCATTCTAAGATTATTTCCCGTGAAGATTTTACCCAAAGCTACCGACTACCGTCCATGCAAAGAAAGCCATGTGGGACGGGGCCTTAACCTTCCAGACACATTTCCAGGGGAACATGCAAGGCTCTTCAAACTATAAAGATTTGTAATAGCTCTTCACTTCAAAGCCATGATTCTAGCTAGGGTCCACAACATTCTAACAGCCTCCCCCATATGTGTCTTCATGGATTATAGTAAATTAAGAAAAGAGTCAAGAGATTCAAGCTCCCAATTTCGAATTGCCCAAGTGAAACTCAAATTTCCATGAGTAAAAGCTCAAGAAGAAACCAAAAAATCCGACACCAAGGCCTCTTTCTCGCAAGCTATCAAATAAATTTCAAGGAATGAACACTTATAATAGTTGCTCCGCACCACAGATCTTGCGAAAAGCAGATACGGGAGCCTTCCCCAACCTTGAATGAAACACAATCGAAGAAATTCCTACAGCCACTCCAAATATTCTTTCGAAGGCACACCCCGTTGGGCCCTCAAGCTTCCTCTGAACACCATTCCCCTCCTTGTATCCCATACTTCTCAACAATCACCTAAGAGAATTCTCCTCTTGCATGAGTCTCCAAAGCCATTTCCCCATAAGAGCTTTGTTGAACAGCATGAGATTTTTAACTCCCAACCCTCCTCTAGAAACTAGGGAACAAATAGTCTTCCAGTTCGCTAGATGAAACTTAGGCTCACCTCTTGGACCGTCCCAAAGAAAGTCTCTTTGAAGACACCCCAATTTCCAAGCTATACTAGCTGGTAAAGGAAAAAAGGGACAAGTACGTCGGTAAACTGGATAACATACTCTTAGTAAGAGTAAGGCGACCAGCCCGAGACAAGTATATCTTCTTCTAACTAGCCCCAGGGGAAGACCCAAATATTTCATAGGAAGAGAAGAAACTATGCAGCTGGGCCAATCGACTAGATCTTCCTGATGTGGAAACTCCCCTACTGCAACTAGTTAAGATTTGCGAAGATTGACCTTCAAGACCAAAATGGCCTCAAAACACAGTAGAATGTAATCCAAGGTACAGATTTGATGACAATCTGCATCACACATAATAAGCATGTTGTATGCAAAAGAAGGTGGGATATTTCCAGAAATAGTGTATGGCGTCAAAACCCATACATGCATCTTTTAACCCAATCTGGCTTTACATTTTTTTCTCGCATGGGGAGTTGAGATGAGAGGGGCATTCACTGTGACAACACAGAGGACACCCTCCTTGCAAGAAGAATCAACCTCAGAAACTAACTAAAACTGATGACATGATTAAACACTACAGAGCATCAGAACGTTCATGAAATTCTACTTTAAATGTCACTTTAGAACTTAAAACCAAAGAAATTACATGTACTTATCTCACTGATATTCTCTTCTTCTTTTTTTAAGTCAATCTCACTGATATTCGAAATAGAGGAAAGGTCCCATCTAGCAGTTAGTCAAATATTATATAATTTATGAGAATAATAACACAACATGCTCAGAGAGAGAGATTCTTACATATTTGACACCAAAGTAATATTATTTAAAAACGTGAGAGGAAATAAAATTCCACATCAAGTAATGATTGAGCAACAAGCACATGCATGACCATGTAATCAACAATACCAATCACCATCCAACGAAACATTATACATTATATTATATAAATCAAAGGTACACTTCTATACTGCATATTGGAAATGGGCCTAAAGATAAAAAAGATGCAGGCATAAAAATCAGAGACTGTAAATACGATATGTCTTAAGTACTCTAAAAAGTTATTGCGTGTATAAGTTATTGACAACCAGTTTGGCCCCTTATTAGAATGGAATGAATATTTATAATTTTTATAGCATAGGAACAAATTAATCACCTTAACCAGGGCTATTGCAAAAGCTTGAACCTTCACCACAGCCGATGGGATAGGATCAATTTTTTAAGTATTCGCAAAATGCACCAATTTCAGATTTTATACGATGATGGCTGCCACTTTTGACTTTCTCCACTCCCAGTTATGAATTTGCTCACAAAATTGTCCGCAGAACTCAATGAACCAATTCAATCAAGCAAAGAAAATGGATATCAAATACAGAATTCAAGATGCCAAGAAGTAGAAATGTGTGTAAAACACTTATAGTACATCCCATGCTAAAGTGGCTGGTTTTTATGATCAGAACCCCATTTGACATTACAAAGAGAAGCAAAACTGTATGCACAATCTATCACTTTATGATATCATATGGGGAAAACACCCATCTCAGATCTAGCAGAAAATTTTATCGGGAAAGATGTATAAATTGCACAATAAAGTTCACTTTTTTGGACAAACTATACCTAGCCACAAAACTGTAACTGGCAAAGGCAGAAGGAAAAAAGAAAAATCAATGCTTGAAAAGCAGAAAAAGTAAACCTTGAGTGAGATTGGAGAGAGGCAAAGGCGAGAAGAGAAGCCCATGTTTTGAAGACCCAGATGGCTGACAACGAAGACAACAGCAATGGCTTCTTCATGAGCCAATATATTATTACTATATAGAAAACGCAGAGTCCATGACGGTAAAGGGGACAGCTTTCCCACTCAGAGCAATGCAGTACAGACACGCAGCTTAGATAGAGAGAAAGGCAAAGATGGGGATATTGCGCACTAGCTAAGAGCTAAGTCTGGCATGGAAGCACTACAAGCCCCCCCACTTGCCCAAACTTTATCTCTTTCTCAGCGGTAGTGGCCAGATAGAAAACTTTAGAGCCCTGAACAGTGAGGGTATCCCTCCTTCTGTTGGTGACTTGGTGTGTATAGTTTTTGTTGGGCATGTGCAATGTCAGCAACTTGTACATATCTTATTGATCAGCTGGATACAGATAGATCAATCATAAACATTTATGTAAATGTAAATCATCCTACTTTTAGAAATTTAATGTTGTCATCACTAATGTGTTATTTTTACGACATAAATTATGAGAATTTTCATATCTTATTAGGAACTCAAAGCATTTTGAGTTTCTATAATTGCGATTGAGCGCTTTTAGTAAGTGCAATCGATTGTACTAACAGAAACAATAATAAAACTTTCTGTAACTGCGATCAATCACTTTATTAACTGCCATCGATCACACTCGCAGAACCATGAACTGCTACTGATTGTTGAAAAGCAGTTAGAATAGTTAGGAATTAGTTTCCTTTCTGTTAAGTTAGTTTGTATATAACAACTTTATTGTTATGTAGTTAGCCATTAGTATATGCTATATATACACTCTAAATGTAAGAAACTGAATTCATTCAATACGAATAGAAAATTCTCTCTCAATTCTTGAGTTTACAAACTTTTCATTTTGTTAAGTTTCTGTTCTTGTTATATCCAACATTTGAAAGTCACATGCGGTTTTTAGCATATGAAAAATTCTTTAGGACGTGAAAAGAACACATGTCACTTTTAAAAGCTGAATTTGAAGAATTTCTTACTACCCTATTTGTAAGAAATTTTGTTACTTTATTTTCCTTGGATTGTTTTGAATTCGGGACCCAAATCACCATCACTTTGTTCGTAATTTGCAGAACCTAAAAAGTAAAACAAACCAAATCCACTCATTTCTCTATTTTTAGAATAAATGACTCCATTGTTTCCAATAAATTTATGCACTTTTCAAGTAAATTTTACAATTTCCTCTATTTTTCCTTTTTTTCACAAACTCTTCTTTTTTGCAAAATAAAATAAAAAATAAAAAAAATCACGAACGTGCAATTCTGTCCTTTTTTGTCAATATTCTCCTTACAATTTAAAAAATTAGTATATAAAAATGCCACCTAAGAAAAGTTGATGGGGGACAAAAAAAAAAAAAAAAAAAAGAAAAAGGGAGAAATTGCTGTCTAGCTCATAGAAAGAGCCAGTAAGGTAGCACTAGAAATCAAGCCAAATTTAATCGGATAACGTTTCATATCTCATTTGCACTGCGATTTGTTTGTTTGTTTTGATTTTTTGACGAATAATCATTTATCGGCTGAGTTTGTGTTTTCGTCCCTTTCGAATACACCCGCAGGGGAAAGGGTATCGTATCTCGGGTGAACTCTTCTCTATTTTTGATGGATCTTGCATCAACCCATGAAAACTCCTAACCCCTTCTGTTAGATCATTTCAACACGCAATTTTTAGCATCATAAAAAGGATATGCTCTGTTTGTTCATGTGTTTTGAGGATTTTTTTTTTTTTTTTAAAAAAAAAAAAAGTGTTTTAATATGACGTAAAGGTAACAATTATTTTTGTGTTTGAGTTGTTTGTTAATATTTTTATTTTGGAAATAGAAAAACAAAAAGCAGTATTTTAAGAACGAGAAATTCAAGATCCAAAAGACTTATCCAGCCCATGACAACAAGAGAAGTTTTTGAACAAATTTGCTATGAATTTATGATATTTATCTGAATTGTCTGATTGATACAATTATTAATTAATACTAGAAATGCAATGCGCTAGACAATTTTGTTACATTCAATTACAACCAAAGCTTATTTGAAAAAAAAACAAGAACAAAAACTTTTGTACGAGAAAAAGAGGGAGAGAAATGATCAGAGGGAAGTATTTTTTATACTGTGGTCATCAAGCCAAGAAATTAAATCATTAAACACTCGAATTATCATTTCATCTGGCTCACCTTCAAGAAGAGAATGATAGGCATCCTTGTAAAGGTTAAGCTTCTTGTCTGCATTGCTTGCTTTCTCATACAAGGCCTTGCTCACAGATGGGTCCGTTACATTATCAGCCTCTCCATGCAAGATCAGTAACGGCAGAGAGACCTGTAATTACAGCAATTATGAGTCGCAATTCATCTAATATAATTACAATTCCAAATACTCATTTCAGAAGAAAACAAAACTATTCTGATTTTGACTGAAACTTCCAGGTAAAACAAAACTTCTCTTCTCAAATAAGCTGAAGCCATAGCTCCCAAACACGAATCTAGTAAGAAGATTATTTCCCATGACTCAGATCTGTAGCACATACCCATGAAGCATATTCAAAGATACATCTTGAAAAAAAAAAGGCCATATTGAATCTTGCCTTGCATTATCTCATTAGCACAACATGAATAAGTTATGTTATATATGTGTAGCATTAGAGCTTGGAAATAATAGGAAAACGGGAGCACAAAACAGACTGACCAAGATCCAATCTTGAGAATGTTAAAACAGAGGTCCGATTAATTCAAATATCTTATAAATGTCACAAAAGAGAAAGTCGGAAAACTAGCTTACCTCTTTCAATCGACGTTCTATCTCTTGAGTGGTTTTGAGCATCTCCATTGCAGTCCCTAAGCGTGGTTTATCCTTGTAAGCAATAACGTTATACGCTGTCTGCATTTAGAGAAATATTAGAAACATTTTAGCTGAAAGGGTCCATCGCACAATGATAAGAACCAATCGATCACACACACAAAAACAGATGGACTAGTACAAAACAGCAATTTAAGGCAGAGAGAATGGATGCCAATATTACAGAAAACTGAAGCCTCCTATATCATTAGTCTACAAGACTAAACATCTTATCTTTTTTATTCTTAGAATTATCTATTTTGTGCAAAGAGACAAACCAGCTCTCTGTTTTTCAAGTCTCTAAATGCTGCCTCAGCCAAATCCTTTTGTGGAACTAACTTCTGCTTTGGAAGAAATTTAGCTATACCAATCAGGATTTGTGTGAGCAACCACGGTGGGACCATGTTATCTGCAATCTACATAAAAATATCAGTTAATAGCAGGTCAATCTAAGTAGGGTTTTGAACGTAGGTTCAGAGAGAGTACTTTGCACATAGGTGCGACAAGAACGGCACCATCCCATGCATTAGGTTGTTTTAGGTGCACCTTCAAAGCTACAGCTCCACCCAAAGACTGACCAAAGAGGAAGCTCGGGAGAGTATGGAACTCGGGGTTCTCTGCCATTTAACTTAATCAAATCAATTCAGTTTGAACAAACTAGTATAACCAATGGTATGAATAACATGATAGCTCATACACAGATCATTCAGTTAGACTTTTACATTAAGTATGCAATAAAAAATTCAGCCAAAAAGGAAAAGGCCTTCACCCAAAAAAAGAGAATAGAAGTACAGGAACATGAATCAAAGAAATAAAATGAAAGATGTATTCTCCCTTGGAAAAGATAAGAATGTTGAAGCTCCCCTCTCAGCCAAAACGTCATGATTACCAGATCTATGAGACTCGAAGAATGAGATGTTAGTACAAGATGCAAATTCATCATTATCTTGGTCCCAGTGACGGCAGGAGATGATGCTTTCGCTCCCAAATGACCCAAATCAATGTCTTGCAGACTTTCTGTAGAAAACACTTTCACTTCAAGATGCAATTGTTTTTCCTATACTATGTTAACCAAATAACACTTAACTAGGCACTTTCTAGATTCTTAGGCCTCTTTATCCTCGAGAAAGGAGGAACTCATAAGCAAAGAAAGCTACAAGGATAAGCTCAGCTTTTGCCCCCCATGTTGAAGGAATTATTCCATATAAAGGAAGCAAATTCACAACTTGAATAGAAGTTAAATCAAATATTTCCTCTCTTGACGCACATTATGCGCACATGGGAAAACAGATTCTGAATATTTCCAATTTGAAACTTATTTCTACCATAAACCTATAATTAGTCAAAAAAAAAAAAGGTTCAGGCAAGGAACTCTAGAGTAGCAAATCTATTTACAGAACATAAGACTCTTTGGAGGTCTATATGATTTGACCAACTAGCCTCAAAAATATTTATATGAAAGAGATCCACTGGGTCGAAAGTTTAAAAATAAATAAATTAAAAAAAAAAAAAATCAATTTTGTCCCTGACAATGATTTCTGTCTATCAAATACAAATTGAATTGCAAGCGTGATTAACAGAAGACTGATGTTGTAAGTTCATAATTTGAAATGAAATTCACAGCTGATAAAGGGAATGACAACATCACTACCTTTTAAATTTTGAGGGACACAACTGAATTTTTTTTACATTTGTGGGTTGAAAACCAGACCTACACCTAATCTCATGAACCAAAAATGTATTTCAGACTTCTCTTAGGTACACCATGGTTGACAAGCAAAGAAAGCTAACACAGCCAAGAGACGACATAAAAAGAAAAATTGCAGCAAAGAGACAAAATAGATGGAAAAGCAGCCATGAATAGCCATTGTCCAACCCACGATTAAGAACTCGGTTTTGTCACTAGAATTAACATCTAAAGGGATTGGGAACTAAAGGTAAACCTTGATGATTTCCTTCCCATGCAGCTTGATTAGATTCCATATTTGTTACATTTGACTCTTTACGAATATAGGAATTTCAACTTCACTTCTAATCATAAACAGCTTGCCACTAGCTATAAGGATTGCTTTCAAATCTCAACACCCTATTTCATGAAGGCCACACAACAAACCACAAACCCTTAGGCCACCAAACCTTAGGGATGAAATAATTGATCAGTCCAACAGAAGATAAGCCGAAGGTCTGTTTTTATAGAGTTTTGATTTCGAGGATAATTATGTTTTTTTTTTTTTCAAAAAAAAAAAAAAAAGGCTTGAAAGCGTAACACTTTTTCCACCCAAAAGCTTAAAACGTCACATAGCCATGATTCAATCTCTCTGTCACTGGGAATTGCAATGCCATGAATATTGTGTTTGCGATGAAGAATGACACCAGGGCCACGGCGTATAGGTAAAGGCAGAGAAAAACGATGATAAGAAGCTGAAAGGAAAAAATGTACTTTCCAGATTTCAACCTTCAAAAATATCTCAGGACCGAAAAGTGCTCGATCTCTCACCCCAATTTCAAAATGCAAGTCACACCTCAAGATGAAAAGCTGACTCATTGAGCAGACAAAGAAATTAACCAGCTTTCCACGTAGAAAAACCTAGTCATACCTTTCTCTCCAAGATAAAAGAAAGAAAAAGAAAAAACATTGCTACAAAAAGATTCAACAAAAATTTTTTTTTGATAAGTAATAAGAAGTTTTATTAAAAAAAAAGATTCAACAAAAATGACATGAAACAATATAGCTTACCTTTGACTTTTGAGTAGTGCTCAATGACATCATCAACAAGCCTGTCAAAGCTGGGAATATAGCAGTGGAGACCTTCTGAAAGACCAAATCCCGGGTAATCCATTGCAAAAACTCCATATCCAGATGATGCCAACTTTCTTGCAATTCCTGCCAACAAAGCCATGACCAAGTTAATAACTAAGTCCAGAGATTGGTTACGACCAGTGCTTGACACTATCTAATAGTGGTCACTTAAAAATAAAAATAAAAATAAAAGCGAGAGAGAGAGAGAGAGAGAGAGAGAAAAAAAAAAAAACACGAAACAAAACAGAAAGAGCTCCGTGCCTTCAAAGAAAAATGTGCAAGTGTCTCCATAACCATGACAATAGCACACCATTGCCTTCGGGCGAGAGGTGCCTGGAAGCCAACTTTTTGAAAAAATTTCCAATCCTCTAGAGTTCTTTTCATATGACTGTACAAAGAATATCAAATAGACGATCTTTAATAGAAAAGAATGGTGATAGCAGTCACTTCCGCCAAAGTAGAATTAAATGATCAAACTAGAAAACACAATGGAGAGAGAGAGAGAGAGAGAGAGAGAGAAAGGTGAACAGTTTCTTGTTGCCCCTTTTTTTTGGCTAAGTTCAAGTTACCAATGGTCATTAATTGGTATATAGTTAAAATATGAATTAAATGACTAAATTCACTATTATCTATTAGCGTAAGATTTTAGGACACTTGGTGAGTCAATATGGTATTAGATCAAAAGCCTGGGTTTGTCAATTTTTACCTCTTTTTTACTCAAAATATTTCATGTATTGTCAGGCCACACACATGAAGGGAAGTACTAAAATATTAATCAAATAATTAAATTTATCATTTTCTATCAACTTAAGCTTTTTGGGCAATTAGCGATTCAACAATAACTATTTTGCACCTTATTTAGCAAGTAAAAAAATAGTTGAACAAACAAAAAAGATATTTTCACTAAAACTAAGTTTTATCACTAAAAGTAATAAACTAGAATGAAGGTTCACAACCCAATTATTACAGGAAAGAGAACTCCCCGATTTAAGGATAAGAAGGGGGACCTACGAAAGAGGAGCGGTTTTCTGCATATATAATAACCCTTATTCAGCTGCATTAGCAAATGTTTTCCACAACTGGTAGTTAGATTCTTAAGCACAGAGTAACCGTTTCTTGGTCACATTACCCTTTCTCAACCTGCAACAAACCTCAACCTTCTGACATCAACATGGTGCAACTTTACTGTTTAAGCAAAGCAAACAAAGGCTTGCCCGCTCAGAAGTAGGGAGAGATGAACTTCTGAGTTGCAGTGACTCTGATAGTTAACTTCAGATACCATAAGTAAAGCAAAACATCCAAATTATGAAGCCTTAAGCAACTCCATTTTATACGTACGATGCCTACCCAAGAATTAAATTTGAAAAAAGCAAGTGAAATTTCACAGATAAACAAACTTAAGTCTAGAGTTCTTACCTCATTCATTTTTAGTCCATCACAAGGCGTCTGCAACACAGTAAAATATGAAGTAATCAATATTACTCGGTAAACATTTGAATGAGAGTCAACATTGCACTAAATGTAATACATATAATCTCAAAGGAAGAATGTTCTCTCACAACTAGCTGTTTGAGTAAATTGATGCATTTTTAAAGTGTATTATATACAAACAATGCACGAAGTTTGTTGTCTGTGCATTCATGCAGACTAGAAAGAGTGAAGCAATAAGAAAATTGATAATCTTTTCAAGTAACAAATGATTACAAACTCCACCCATTGCCACTGAAGAGCAATCTCCTCAATAGTCTCAATCCTAAATTCCCTTTTAGCTATCATCCCTAAGTGGTCATTAAGGTCAATAAATCATACAGATTATGAACTTCCAATCACAAAAATAATCAATTCTACCATGAACAAACCCCAATTTCAATTATCAAATTCTGATTTCAATCAACCTCCCCAGAACAAGAAACAAATCAGTCCAATGCAAACCAAACCAATCTTTCCACCTCTGCACACAGCCATTAAAATTCCATCCTTTACACACATCCATTATTTACTTGTCCATACAGAAAAGACAACAATAGAAACAAGTATACACACCCCAGCAAATATATACAAAGAAACACCAGTTATAGACATAATAAGAAAATAATAAGAAATTTGACTCAATTATGCAAGAAACCAATAACCCAAAAGCAAATTCGTATACACACAAAAAACAAAAGATCCTAAGTTCAACTCCCTCAGGACCATCATTAGATGTAGTTTGAGGGCGACATCACATCCTTTAACCTCTTTTCAGTCTCAAATTGTTAAAATTTGCCTGTAGGAATCATGTGCTTCGAAAAAAATAAAAATTAAATTTTAAAAAATTAAATAAAATAAAATAAACCCCAAAGACAATATAGCAACCCCCTTACAATCATTCACATTTAACTTATGAACCAAAAATAAACTTCAGTTGGGTAAAATGACACAATTCAGGGAAGCACTGGCCAGATCAACGTTATACCCAAAATGACTAGTTAAAATTAAAATTTGAGCTCCATAAAGCCACTTATATAATCCAATCTCGTCTAGTATACAATTAATGTGGACTACTGATACACGCCTCATAATCCTTCCATCCAACGTGGAACTCAACTTTCACACGATATCACAAAAAAGAGCAACTTTCTGAACCATATAGCTTGTATTTCCCCTGTATATATATATATATATATATATATAAGTCAGCTTGAACTGAACGATTTATGACACAATAAACTAACACATACACAAATGACGAACATAATTTACAAAGTTTGATTCAGCCATGCAATAAACCAATGCAACAGAAAACCAACAAAATTAAAAAGCATTACCTTGAACAATATGTGGTCAATCCCGAGCTGAATATCCTTAAAAGCCTCGCGTGCGCGCCTTCTGGCGGGCACTTCGTCCATATTAGCCTCCAAAAGCCTCTGCAACTCCTCGCCAACCCCAGGGAAGCTCCTCACAACCGGTGCCATCACCTCTCTCCTCCCTTTCTTCCTCCACTGAGACCAAACCCTAGCCCCAAAGTCTACACCAATCCAAAACCACGTCTTATAAACATCAAAAAAGAAAACCCAGAAACAGTGAAGCCAAGAAAAACACGAAACACTTTTGTACTACTTATATGCACTGTTTTTTTCCAAGTGTTTGTCAAAGTGTACTACCGTCTACAAGGTGGCCCCTGTAGAGCTTTGCGTTTGCGGGTTTCAAAGCCATGTGGAGTTTATAATGATGGTTTTGCTTTGGAAAAGGAAATCCAGATCCTACTTGGCCAATCAAATGCGTTGAAGATGCGATCTTAGTGGGAGATGCTTTCAACTTTTGGGAATTAAAAATGCAATAAAGATAAGTTTTTTTTTTTTTTTTTTTTTTGCTTGGAGAGGGGTTGTCTGATAAAAATAATTTCAAATATTTTTTTCTAAAAGACTAAAAAACAAAAAGCCATTTTCAAACGAGGTGTGCTTGATTTTTTCATTGGAGATTTTGGATGAGGGTTAGGTGTGGACCGTGTGGTACGATCGAGAGAGGGGACCTGTTTGGTTGCTACAGGCCCAAACCAAAAGGAAAGAGCGTTTCCATGAATATGATATTGAGCCGCGGTGTCATCGTTTTACTGGCTACAACCAAACAGAATATTGGTTACTATGCGTAACAAAAAAACATATTTATAGTAATTAATATGATTAATTGTATTCATCAATTAGTGAAGCAATAAGTAATGAAGGACCACCCAGGTTGGCTTTCTTTGGGATAATTATTATAAAAGAGTAGTGATTTTGACACATCGGTGTACTTGAACAGTAAGCACGCTGATGTTAAAATATTATTAAAATAATATTTAAATAATATAAAATAATATTTTAATACCGGCGTACTTATTATTCAAGCATGCCAATGTGTCAAAAATCACTATTCATTACAAAAATGAACGTAAGAAAGGACATGGCTTACCTGGGTAGACCAAGGCTAAACTATATGTGGTAGTTCGGTCTACCCGCTAGGATCTATTCTAAGGGGTTTTTAACCCTTAGAAGAAAAGAGGTGAATAAAAAAACAAACGTCTGGCAACTCCCGTTAACTCTCTTTTATTTTTTTTCTTCTTCTCTCTGGCCGTGAACTCCCAATCGTTGAAAGTAAGACAAAGGAATTCTCTCAATCACAGCATCCAGCAAAGAAAGGAATTCTCCCAATAAAAATGGTCAAAATTCATGTATTAGTTACGGATTGCGAGACTTGGTTATAAGTTATGTTTTTTTTTTTTCTTATTGTCTCTTTTGGCCGTGAACCCATTCAAAACAAAGGAATTATCTTCTTCTTCTTCTTCTTCTTTGGGTCAAAATCCATGTATTGGTACTGCCTTTCTCATATAATTTTTTACTCTTCAATTTAATAACAAAGTAACACCATAAGATGTATTTTTTTTTTAGTGTACACCTACCTCAGTAAGGCTATCAAATTTTAAAAATTAATATTTAACACATTCAAAATATTATCTTCTTGTAGGTTGTAATCTACATTAAAATATGACGCACGTGTGCTAATTGTTGACTTCAAATGCTTAAATTGTCCTTCAAAATTTATTAAAAAACATGTATATATAGGTCCTTAAGAGATAGCTCAATCGGCTGTGAATCACGCCTAATGAACTAGATGTCACTAGTTCGAATCTCCCCTCCTCCTTCCCTCGCGTGAACATGTCAAAAAAAAAAAAAAAAACATGTATATATATATATATATATATGCCACCTCCCAACCTCAAAGGAGATAATTCGCCACCCCCTTATGAATGTCAATGAACCATGTTCTCATGTTTAATCACCCATTCAACTGTGTTTTTTTTTTTCCTTCTGTTTTTTTTTTTTATATTATTAATATTCTTTAATTATTTTTTAAGTATAATTTGTTTTTTTTTTTCTTTTTTTTTATTCTTTAATTATTTTTAAGTATAATTTGGGAAATTTAAGGTTAGGAAAAAAAAAAAAATTGACTTGCGCATCATATGAAATGCTAAAGGACAACGTAAATTACAATAAAATGGTAGTTGGAATGAGTCAAACGTCACTTTTTTAAATTATAAGCATTAATGACGTGTAAATTCAACAAAGTCAAATATATTTTCTCCTATAAGTTTTTTAAGGAAGTTTTCATTATAAGATTTTCACAATTCTTTAGGATTTGATTGTTTACGTTTGCTCAAAAGGCTGTAAATAAATCAGTCAGTTTGATAACTCTCTCGATTTAACTCGACTTAAATTCGATACTATAGAAACTTGTTTAATTAGTAAATGATACATATCCAACTTGCTCGAGAAAACTCAATAAAGGCTCGCAAACTCAGCTCGTTTAAAGTTCAACCGATTCGTTTACCCGATTCGTTAGCTAGTTATAAATATATAATTTATTACTAAAAATGAGTTATATAAATTTAAGTATGTATATTAGTAATTAAATTATATATGTAATATAAATTACTTAATATTTATATTTATACTATAGATAAATGTCTATAGGTTGTTTTAAAATTCCGACTTTAACTCTTCTCAGAATCTCGGATCATACATTAAAAAATTTAAGAGCTTAGCTCGAGCTCGAGTTGAGCCCGACTTGACTCGAATAGCATTATCAATAAACTCGAGCTCGAGCTCGCCCAAACTCTAAACGAGCCGAGCTTGAACACACATTTTATGGCTCAGCTCGAATAAGTATCTTTGTAAACGAACCACTCTTGAAATCCTAAAGCTCGACTCGACTTAACTCGATTCCAACTCTATGCTGGTAGTTCTTTCAGTATTGAAATCATTAATAAGAATTGTAATTTTTAACAATAAAATAATAATAATAATAAATTTTGTGAAAACACTTCCTTTTTTGTTTTTTTATAGAGCTCTCATCTCTCTATCCCTTCCCTTAGGCGAGACTCCTTCATGTGTTTGACTAATTCCTCCTAGTGAATGCCAATTGAAGAAGAGGAAAGAACCCAATCTTCTCCGTCCCCCTTCCCCATCCTTCATCCCTTCTCCTTCGTCTTATCTTTCCTCCATCTTTCTCCTTTTTTTTGTGAGCATGGACGGAGCCAGAGCTTGGGATGCGTAGGAGCTAAGGACCAAAAAATTTAGTCGATAGGGGCCAATAGACACAAAAATAAAGAAAAAAAGAAAACAATTACCTTATAATTTTTTTTTTTTTTTCCTTTGATTGGGGGGAGGCCATGGCCTACACCGGCTACCCCCCAATTTCGTGCCTGTTTGTGAGTAACTTGGAAGCCAAATCAATCATGCATCCGCTCTCTCCACCTTCAACGAGCACCCGTCTTGCCCTTACAACACTTGTTTTCATCATCCTCAATCGCCCGTGCACCTCACATGTCGCCCCCTCTATTTTGCTTTCCACATCATATTTTTTGGCGAGAAATGCTAGACTTTCCAAATTTGTTTTCTACAAAAGTTAGGTCTCAGATGATGTGTCACCATTCAATTAGTTGGTGACACATTTTCTAAAATAATAAATCTTATGTGATTGTAACACATTATTTAAGAGCCAATTTTTAGATAAAAAAATTTTAAAAGTGTATCACTTCTAATTATAAGAAAGATAAAATATTTGATTAGTAATTTTACATCTCAAACTTATTAATATTTTAATTCTTTAAAAAAGTACATATATATTTAACTTTTTTTACCGTAAAGCTCAAATTTTGTTGAGCTGCCATATGAGAAAACTCTTCCCACTCTATAGCTCTATTCTTTGATAATGATTTTGCTTAGGGAGGGTGGTTAACGTGTCTTAAAAGAGTTTGTTTTCGATGATTTAATATGTTGTCCTGTTGACGATTCCAAGTCAACTATTTTACGATTTCTTTTTAACATCAATTTCCAGATCGACGCCTATCTTTTTCCTTATCGATACTCAGAATCCAAATAGGACCACACGATCAAATTGCCTGGACCGTCAACTTACATATCAAATCTGATCGAACGTCACACAAGTGTTTCACCATTCTGTTGTGGTGACTCAAAACTCTTACAAGGTCACCCTCGTTGACGATAAGACTAAAAGCAAATTAAATTATGTGGTAGAGAATAGAGATGGCTGCAGTGACGTTAGGGCCTAGTCCACATGGAAAACCTTTGCCAATTGGCAATTGCATTGGATCCCAATTTGGTCATTTTCAAGCTTGTTTGGTAACGCGCAGTCGTTTTCCAAAACATATATTCCAACTTTATCTTCAATAAACATATCATATTGAGATTATTCTTGCCAATTATTGAACTTTTTGAGAATTATCAATTGATCAATTTTACACGTATTAATTTCTTTCTTACATTTTCCTATGTTTTTGGCATCCTAATCATTTTG
Organism: Corylus avellana; assembly: GCF_901000735.1. NCBI lineage: Eukaryota > Viridiplantae > Streptophyta > Magnoliopsida > Fagales > Betulaceae > Corylus > Corylus avellana. Next base: position 29,135,674 of record NC_081545.1, on the reverse strand, counting down.
CCCAATTTTTTTGGCTACCTTCTGATGGAGAACCAATGCCATATAGGTCTCATGTGGCAATTTAGGGTTAAGAAGCAAGAGACTTGTTTAGTTATTCTTTTGGGACGAGGAGAAAGGTTTACTAGTACAATAAGGAATCTATATTCCAAGTAGAAGTTTGAGTCCTAATTTATGTTGGAGTCCTTTATTAATTAGTCTGTCTAGTCCTTCTTTAACTTGGATTCCTTATCTTATAAATAGGGGATCATAGTTGTAGTTTATTTCCATCAAAAGATTAATAGACATTGTGGTTTTCCTCCATCCCTAATTAGAGTTTGCGGTGTCTCCTACCCGAAATGAGTTATTGTGGTCTCTCCTACCTAAAAGGAGTCATTATTATTAATATAATTCTATTATTAGTTGTGGGGTTCCATCACCTTCTTGATTCAAATCAATTTCCTCACTAGATCAAATTATCCAATGAATTGGATTTCAAAACATTTCTTACGATTTATTTTTTTCCAAGTTTTGTATATGTTAAACTATATTTCTATGAATTACTTAGCAACACATAAAGAGCGAACTATTTCAGGTAAATATTTCAAACCAATTGATTTCTCCATGTCACTACTGTATATTGATTTACCTATGTTAATATCCAACATAATGTACATTGTACACCGGAGCTGTTTTATATTTGGTCTCGAACGTCCTTTGAATGTCACACTCGCATGTCCCATCTCGTCCCGTCTTGCACACGTGTTCTCCCCCAAGTAGAACTCCAGGATCCACAAAAAGAACCTTTAAGAACCTCTAAGAGCTACCCCGTTGATTTTTTATTTTATTTTTTTAATTTTAATTTTTAACTAGAATGACATAATCGTGTTTACAACTAATTTTTTGTTATTTTAATTAAGGAAAAAAAAAAGACTAAAAGTCTTAGATTTAAAATATTCTTAACTCGTATATTGGTTGACCAAATCGGAAACTAAGGTCTAAAATGCAAAATTCAAACCTTATTATATATATATATATATATATATATATTCAGAAAAAATTACAAATGCTATACATCACCCTATCCTTAATGCACATGTGGCATGGTTCCTCATAAAATTTGGTGCATAGAAATTAGTTTGTTTGGTTGAAAAGACAGCGCCACATAGGTGTTAAGAGATGAGAAGGGGGCGATGGATGATGAATAGAATTACTTGTAAAACTATGATTCAATTCTATAAAGTTGTTTACCGCTTATAGTTCCTTAAATCATAATCAATATTTTCAAACTAAATGATTTAGATTTTGTCACTTCATTGTTTATTGTATGGGCTAAATAATGGTTAGAACTTGAGAAATTTGATAGGAAAATGTTTCATTTTCTTATCTTGTCCTTATCTCATCTTCCCATTTTTTTTTAAAATCATCATTAAATATGTAGGGCTATAAGCCTATATGGTTCAATTCCCACACATGAACCCTACAAATATAATGACGATTTTGAAAAGTGGGAGGATGAGAGAATAATGATCCGGAAGATCTTTATACAATTAATATGGCAAATAGATACTGTACGAATAAATTTTCTATTTCAACCATTGTTTGCAAATTATAAGTAGTAAATTAATTAGTAGCAGAGATTTTGCTTATTATTTGTTCCTCTATTATTGCCATATTTATCAACTAATTATTTACCATAATAATAATTAAGTGATAAATATGGTAATAATAATGAATTGATATAGCAAAATATCCATTATTTAATTTTGAAAATAATAGTTGAGATATAATAAAATATTTTTAGATTGAAAATAATTATTTTATTTATAGCCTATAAAATATCCTATAAGAATTCTAAATTTGTTTGATCAAATATGGAATACCCCATTACCAAATTTTGCATATATCATCACATCAATAAAAGGACAATAACGAAGTGGAGGTCCGCAAGAGGTAGCTCAATCGGCTGTAGATCATGCCTAATGAAGCAAATGTCACTAGTTCGAATCCTCCCTCCCCCTTCCTTTATGTGGACATGTACAAAAAAATAAAATAAAAGAACAATAACGAGACATTGTGATTCTATATATATATGAAAGTTTCCTTTAAATCACATATTTATTTAGAGATTTGGGTGTTCGATTGCATGTAGGCATTCATGTATTATGAATCACAAATTGTATAACGTATTATTTTTTATTTTCGTTCTGATCATCATTAGTTGGAGTAATAATGGTAAGGATTTAATTCTTAAAATAACTTTTTAACCATAATTTTTAACTAAACTACTTATATTTTGTTATCCAAAATGAGTTCTCCTAAAAAAAAAAGAATTGAATAAAATATTCCTTTCCTTGAAGATCAAGTCTCCACCGAAGGAAATGCTGTAAATTAAAACCCTAATCGGTTTCAAAATGCAATTTAAAGGAGCATTGAGCATCACTTAACCATCATACGTACTCGAGATATGGCAAAACTCTCAGCCTTATGCTTCCTTCTTGTCCTTCTAGTACTGATCACCTGCGGTAAATATTTAATCTTTTCTTATTCATTTACACTCTCTATATAATTTTTTTTTTTCTTTATGTGGCTTCTTTTATTTCTTTATGTGGCTTAGTTTCTTATTTACTTGGAACCAAAAAAAAAAGTTGATCCTTACCGCTTTGAAACAAAATTAAGGTCTTCCATTCACGGTGCTTTTTGCAGGCCAAAATTGTGGAAAATGTATCGTTTGAAAGTGCATTTCTGTCCTTTTTTTTGGTATATAATTTAACGTATAACCAATCGCTTGAACGTCCCAATTCTCACCTACTACCATATAATTTTGAGAATGAGTTTTTTTTTTTTTTTTTTTTTTTTTAAAAATTCTTATTTGAAACAATTACACAAATTGTCATGCATGATTGAAGAACTCGTATCTATTTAATTTAAATCAATTTTTTATGGGCAAGGCTTAGGTGCGGTAGTTCAAAACTACCGCACCATGCTGTAGTCCAAAACTGCACCGTTTGGTGCAGTTTTGGGCAATAAACAAATAGTTCTTTTAAAAAAAAAAAAAAAAAAATTATTTAAAAACTAAAAGTATTAAAAAAATAGAAGAGAAAAAAAAAATGAAAGGGGTGGAGCCACCCCTTGGCCAAAATGAAAAATATTTTTAATTATTAGTTTTTTATATTTTTTAATTCTTAAATAATTGTTTGTTATATTTTTTAAAAAAACCTATTTTTTCCCAGCCCAAAACTGCACCGTTTGGTTCAGTTTTGAATACCCCTTGGCCAAAATGAAAAATATTTTTAATTATTAGTTTTTTATATTTTTTAATTCTTAAATAATTGTTTGTTATATTTTAAAAAAAACCTATTTTTTCCCAGCCCAAAACTGCACCGTTTGGTTCAGTTTTGAATTTTTCCTTCTCAAAACTGCACCAAACGGTGCAGTTTTGGACTACTGCATGGTGCGGTAGTTTTGCACTACCGCACCTAAGCCTTGCCCATTTTTTATAGCCTCGTCTATTAATTAGTTCATAATTATAAACTCAGCTTTATGTATTAATTAGATTTCAATAGACAAGTGTTTTTTTTTTAATGAATATTTTTACAGGTGAGAAAATGATGCCCATGGTGAGAGCAGAAGAGTGTCAAAAAGCTTGGGACTGTGACGACAATTGTGATGAACGGTGTAGAAAGAACTACAATGGAGTGTCGATGTGCACCGTTTTCCCACCACCTGGTATTCCTAGTCAGTGTGTCTGTTCCTACTATGCCTACCCATGTGACCCACATTAATATGGTCGTGGGTATTTATCCCGTTTAAGAAAGATTTATCATTTATGTTCTTCTCAAAAATAAAAAAATGATTTATGTTACTAATTAATTTGTTTCGATCAATGATCAATCAATTATGTTTCCACCCTACTTTAAATTGTTCCGTTTGATATCCTTCTATCAATTTTTCTTTCCAAATTAAGGTTGCTTGTTTCTTAAATTGGCTAATAGTAAATAATAAATTTAATTATTTATAATTAATATTTTAATACTTTCAAATTGTGAGTCAAATCAAGTCAGACTCATAATTATTGATTATATTAGAGAGAATAATAAATTTAATCGTTTTAAACTCTATAATAATGTACTATAATTCGAATCCCCAGCCAAATAATAGTTTAATAGGTAATGGATTACGCCTCATGAAGCGGAGGATACTAATTCGAATCCTCCTTTCCCTACTCTTGTGTGGACATGTAAAAAAGAAAATTAACTATAATTCGATCCTAAAACAACATCAATGCTATACGGTGTTTGCAATTTGAACCAAACATCAGCAACAATGTTGTCTCCCCTGGTAATAATGATCAATCACTTTCTTTAATAAAATCGAAACTTGAAGCTGCCTTTTCCAATGCCATCACCAAAGTTTAAATGAAAGTACTTCAAGTTTGATATTTAATCCTTTTTTTTTTTTTTTTTTTTTCATTTTATTTTTCGTTGTTAAAAAATAAAGGATAGTTTGTGAATGATATGTATCTATCTTACTGAAATAATAAATAAAAAAATAATGAACTTTCTAAAATGTCCTTAAATATATGTTGTCCATCGACTTCTTCTCATCCTTTCTTAATAATTTTTTTTTGTTTATTATTATTTTACCGACCACCATTGAAGCATTTTGTTTAAATCCATATCGACCATATGAATCGACATATTTTCAACCAATGTAATATGAGTAATGTTAAAAGTTTTCTTATATTTTTCCAATGATGATGTAGCGCTTAAAATCATAATTAAACTTATGATTAATCAGTACTGGATTTTGATCAAATAATAATTTTAAAAGTCACATTATTTTTTGAGAAACGGAGTAGCCAATAATGATGACACAAAAATAACTTTTAGAATTAGTCATGTAATTTATTTGACCCTTCCAATATGCATTCAAATGGCAAGTAACTGGTAAGCCTGAGCTAGTTCTAATAGAATAATGCTAGAAGTTTCTCTTGTATAACTCTAAAAATGATGTAACTCTTAAAATTACCATCATGCTTGTGATTAATTAAGATTAGATTTTGATCAAATAATAATTTTAATAAAGCCACCTCATTTTTTGAGCACAAGAAGGATACAAAATAGACGTCTAGAATTACTCGTTCCAATAGTATCCTCCCAATTTTTCTTATTTTTCAAATCTTTTCATATAATTTTCTATATAACCATCCCAAAGTGTCCTACATCACATTCTTGTTGGCCCTTCTCCAAGATTACTTGGGGTGATATGTGAGTTTGCACTCGCCATGCATCTTTGTCCGTACTCCATGGACCATTATTTGTGCACATCTCACGAATCTTTGCTCCTAAGTTCCTAACTCCAGAGACATTTGTCCTACCATACCGATGAGTCATTTAGTGAGCCTATAGCAGAATATGTTGAGACACCACACAATCTAAAAACTTAACCACATGGATTTGAGCCCAACCATATTTAATTCGTTAATCATACATCCACACTTCTTACATTTTTCCAATGCAAGATTCAAAGTTTCAAACCTTTTTTCATTAATAAACAGTCTTTAAATAGATTACAATTGATAACACCTAAAATATAACATTTCAGATATTCAAATAAACGAATTATAAATAACATAATCCTATAATTAATTGAAACCTGATTTTGACTAATCTAATCCTTATCCTTTCACTAACCATATTTGTGGTTAAATAACTCTTCTTTTATGAGGTCAAAGCCTTATTCCTCCAAAAAAAGAAAAGAATCTATTTTCCTTTCCTTGAAGACCTAGTCTCCACTGTAAAAATACTGTAAAACCTTCCGATAACATCGTTACCTTACACTTTAAAACCCTCATCAATTCCAAAATGAACTTCAAGGGAGCATACAACATCATCACACATGGCAAAACTCTCTACCTTTTACTTCCTTCTTGTTCTTCTGGTGATCAGCTGCGGTGAATATTTAATCCTTTCTTATTTCATTTACCCTCTCTATATGATTTGTTTGGATTTGTTTATGTGGCTTAATTAGCTTCTTATGTACTGAAATTGGTTATTTCAAATAAAAATTAAGTTCTTCCATTTAGATTGCTTTTTGCAGGCCAAAATTATGAAAAAATGTTTTAAAAAATTTATAGTTTGAAAAAGTAAAAAGGGTTAAATTCACTTTACATCCTTAAGTTTCAGGAGTTTTTTCAATTCGAATCTCAATGTTTAAAAATTGGCAATGTACCTTCCTAATGTTTCAAAAATTTTCAATTCAAACCCTCTGTTACCAATTTCCGTCTAATTGGACGGAAATCATCTCACGTGGATAATTACGTAATTTCATAGGTTTTAATTAGGGCAAATTGGAATACAGGGCTTCAAAATCTAACGTGAGACGCACATGATTTCCGTCCAATTAGACGGAAATTAGTAACAGAGGGTATGAATTGAAAATTTTTGAAACATTAGGGGTACATTGCCAATTTTTAAACATTGGGGTTCCAATTGAAAAAATTTTAAAACTTCAGAAGTAAAGTGAATTTTCCTATATGTTTTTTAATCGCTGGAAATGGAGTATATTTATTTGCATTTCAGAATGATAGCATAGGATCGACTAAGTTAGATGAATTTCAGGTTATTTTGGTCGTTAATTTGTTTGGGTATATAATTTTTAACATATAACCAATGGTTTGAACGTCCCAATTCTCACCTTACTACCATATAATTTTGAGAAGAGTTTTTTTTTTTTTTTAATTATATTCCTATTTGAAACAATTACACATAAATGCATGCATGGTTGAAAAACTCATATATCTATTTAATTTAAATCAAATTTTTATAGCCTCGTCGATTAATTAGTTCATAATAATAATACTGTGATCAGTATGATTTTGGTGAAGTACTGCTAATTTTAGAGACCAAACCCAAAAACATCAGTGTTTTTTTTTTTTTTAATGAATGAATTTTTTTCACAGGTTTGAACATGATGTCCATGGTGGAGGCAGAAGAGTGTAAAAAAGCTTGGGACTGTGGCCACGATTGCCACAGACGTTGTAAAAGGCACTACCATGGATATGGGACGTGCACTGTTTTCCCACCACCTGGTATTCCCAGTCAGTGTGTCTGTTCCTTCACTGCCGCCCAATGTCCTCCTTAATTAACCCAGAATATGCTCATGGGTGTACGTATATTAGCTTCAAGAAGTATTTATGTAATTAAATAATCTGATTCGATAAAACATCTCATGAAGCGGATGTTTCTATTTACAATTTCATATTGTAAAATCCTATATTTCGAATCCTGTATTGTAAAAAGATAAATAATATTGAAAGATCTCGTTACACCTACCTTATCAGTTTGAGGATAAAATTCCATATAACCCTTCTACTATGCATTCAAAATTTCAAATGGAGTAATGCTATATGTTTCTCTTGTGTCATTTGATGGAAAACCAATGCCACCTAAGTCTCACATGGCAATTGAGGGTTGAGAAGCAAGGGACTTGTCTACTGTTTTTCTAGGACAAGGAGAAAGGTCTACTAGTACAATAAGGAGTTTATATTCCAAGTTTAAGTCTGAGTCTTAGTTTATGTTTGAGTCCTTTATTAATTAGTCTTTCTAGTCCTTCTTTTACTTGGATTCTTTATCTTACAAATAGGGGGATCATAGCTGTAGTTTATTTTGGGATAAAAGAGATTAATAAACATTATGGTTTTCCTCCATCCCTAATTGGAGTTTGTGGTCTCTCCTACTCAAAATGAGTCATTATTATCAATATATTTCTAGTATTAGTTGTGGGGTTCCATTATCACTCTTCTATCCCTCCAAGAATGATGTGATTCTTAAAATCACCATTCAACTTAAGATTGATCATTATTAAATTTTAATCAACTGATAATTTTAAGAACCACATTATTTTTTTAGGGACACAAGAAGAACTTCTCTTCTAGAATTATTCATTAAGATGACATGTAACTTGTAAGCGAGTTCCAATGGATCAATTTATTTTCCATCAAGTTCCAATACTCTTAATTCAAATAATTTGTTTAAGTGTTTGAATGTAAGTTGTGATAAACCAAACATTTTATTTTGATTTCTCATTAAAGCCTAATCGAGTTAATCGTGTAAGGTTTAAGTGACTTCTAGCTACCACATTAGGAATAATACGTGAACGATATTATTAGGACAAAGATTTCTTACAAACTAGTTTGTAATATGGGTGTATATGCGGGCAGATATTAACCGCCCACATTCGCAGCTATCTACTCTTTGTACATGTTGATGCGGATGCAAATAATGATTTTAAGATATGCGGATGCCGTTAATCCTCGTACCCTTTGTATATAATAATTTATTTATATTATATTTAATAAATTCACCAAAACAACTTTGTTTTGGATTAAGTATATGTTATGTTTACATTGTTTTTAGTTTTTTTTTTCTTAACAATTCACTCATTCACTTGGGCAAAAAGGTAAAAGTAATGTGAGATCAATATATTTTCAAAACATTAAGGCTTAAAAAAAAATTAAAAAAGTCCAAAACACTAAAAATCGGTCTAAATTATTTTTAAAATCATTTAAAATAGGTCGTAATAGAGACCAAAAGAAGGCCCAAGAGACAAAAATAGGTTCATTACTTAAAGTACGGATAGCGGATAATAACCACATTCACTAATCGTAATAATTGCACGGATGCAATTAGAAAAAATATGATGCAAATGCAGATATTGTAAATAACCGCATCCGCATGTATAACTTTAGTTTGTAAGAAATTGTCTACGAACTAGTTTGTAAAATGGAAATGTGTCTTTTAGTATGTGAGAAATACATTTTTTTTTTTAATGTGTGCTTCTTACATGTTATTTTAATAGCATTAATAAGAAAACATGTGTTTCTGTCCATGTTTAAAAGCATATGTTTCGGTCCACCTTTTAAATTAAAAATACATATTAAGAAGAAAGCATGTGAGTCTCACATGCTTAAAAGACATATGTCATTTTTAGAGATTAATTTGTTTGACAAATTTCTATCCATATTATTATGGGAAAAATCATATTTAGTCTATTCCCTCTAACAATTTTCTACATGTTACGTGTGTCTCATTTAATACGTTAGGATCCATCTTAGCGTCAAAGTTAACAGTTTTTTTATTTGAAGCTACAAATCTAAAAGATTAGGATGATGAAGAATATTATTATTATTATTATTATTTTTTATGGAGTTTGTCTATTTTTTTTTATTTTTTATTTTTATCTATGAATGAATTTGCACTTAATGATATGGTATTCATATTAGGTGTTGATATGAACATTGGCGTGTCAATTGAGACAGACATGTCATATGACAAACAATTTATTTTAACTGAAAAGTAATAGAATGACCAATTTAAAAGGTGGACAAAATATAAGGATCATATTATTGAAATTAGAAACCTAATAACTAAATTCAAATCGAATAAAAACGTAAGATCTAAATATAACACATGTCATTCTTAGAGATTTATTTGTAAGAATTTCCTAAAAATTTATGTTCATATTATTATCCATATAATATCCATCTAAAGTTATAAATAATTTGATCGATTTGAGCAACTTTGTAAAAAGAGTACAAGGCCATGAATAAAAGTAGTGACAAACTACCTTCCTCCAGGTCACAAAGTGATGTGCTCTCTTTTTATCTTTCTCTTTCTCTTTCTCTTTCACTTTCACTTAACTAATATTTCTTCTAATCTCGATTTGATCGTTAAGAATATTCGTGATAAAGAGAAAGTCCTAATTTTGGTTTTGTCTCACTAATTTGGTTAATCTAACAGAGACGAGGGAGTAATTTTAGAATGTCTACTCGTATCCTATTAAAAATGATGTGACTATTAAAATTATAATTTGAACAAAATTTAATAATAATCAATCACAAGCTTAATGGTAATTTTAATAGCCACATTATTCTTAATACGACACAAATAAACCTCCTAAAATTACTCGAGATGAGACGAGGGATACAGAATTTCAATCGTGCACTTATTCTCGGCACAATATTGGATTATTATTATTTTTTTTTTTGTAATGTTTAGAATAACAAATTATAAATTACTGTTTATTATGATTTAATTAATGAAATATGTGGAAATATTCGTCTAAGAAATTGAGATAATTGTTGATTGGTAGTCCCAAACTGTAGAAATAACCACCGGACAGCAGAGTGTCGGAAACTTTTCGTAGGCGGTCGGTGCCGAACGTGATCCACGTGCAAACTTTTATTGCCGTGAAGGCAAGTGGCGATTCCAGGGAAGGGAACGTGTCGTGATGTCACTCCGAAATCTGTGCTAGACAAGACATTGTATATAAGATGCCTACGTGGAGGGGCCTACTCTTTTCTCAGATCCGTAATTGGCGCGCGTGGAAATGAGCCCCGGAAAATAATCATTTTCTACTCGATGCCTATTATCATAATTTCGTTGAAAAGTCAAAGTGAGGGAGAGTGAGTGAGTGTGTGTGTTCATGGAAGCCAGCTCGATCACGGGTATATGTCTGGTCGGGCCTTTACGTGTTTTGTCAAAGTCAATTACTCATTTCTCTTTCATACCCTTTTTTTTTTTAATTATTATTTGTTGGAAAACCCAATCCATTTACTGTGAAATTATTTAAAAGCCTCAAAAGTAAAAATATCAGGAAGCATTTTTTTTTTGGCACTCGAGATAAATAAAAAAATCTTATAAATGTTTTATATTTTGAATTATTTGTTAATGTTTTCAATTTTTTTTTTTTTGTTAAAAAATCAAAGAGCAATCCTCCCACCTTTTTGTTTTATTTTTTTTTTTTTTTTAAGGTAACGAGAATAGACTTTATATACACAATCAATTAATTAAATATGGTTACAAATTTCGAATTCTTTGAACCATCCCTTATACAAATGTAAAGCAACTCTAGTCTCTAGATATTTGAACCTCAATCAACAATATAATTAGAAAAAAATACACTTTATTTCCTGAATTATCCACTAATTTGTACTTTTAACCTCAATGTTTAAAAAGTGATAATTTACTCCTTCCCAAACTTTAAAATTGTTGCAATTCGACCATTCTGATTTTTTTTTTTTTTTTTCCAAAATGCCCTCATCTCAAGTTAAAAAAATAAAAATTAAGGGGTAGCTGGTCTAGGGTGGCCGAAGCCACCCCCAAGCCCAACTGGGGTGGCCAGCCACCCCTTAATTTTTATTTTTTTTAAAAAAAAATTTTATTTATTTTTTAAACTTGGGATAGGGGCATTTTGGAAAAAAAAAAATAAAAAAAATTAGAATGGTCGAATTGCAACAATTTTAAAGTTTGGGAATGAGTAAATTGTCACTTTTTAAACATTGGGGTAAAAATGCAAATTAGTGGATAATTAGAGGGTAAAATATATTTTCCCCATATAATTATTTAGGTAACATAAATTATTTATTTCATATTAAAATGTGATGTGGTGATTATAGAGAAATGCTAATCTAATAATATGGATCAATGGTTGTGATGTGGTAATTATAGATTTTTTTTTTTAAAAAACCATTCACAGATAGAGCTCTACATATGGATTTTTTAACAACCTTTCGTTAATACTACTCTGTAATTTAATTAGTTACTCTTGTAAAAAGTTGTTAAAAGATAATGATCAGAATCGTAGAGGTTATGCATTTACATACTCTTTGAAAGGAAAAATAGTTGGTAAAGAGCATAAGTTTGTGGGATTAGTTTCTCCGTGTGCGGTGTTGGTTTAATTTCAAACCTAATAGCAAGTTAAAATCCCTCTTTATTCAATAGGGAGAGGCTCCCAATCATCCATATATATCCAATGAAATAGCATTTTGCTAAAAAAGTTACTAAGTTTAATATGAAATAGCGTTTACGATCCAAGAATTGAATAACTATTCTTATAAAATAGCTATTTTTCGTTATTTGGTTGCGTCATCATTATTAAAAGTGATTATTCATCTAAAAAGCTAGGGACCAGGAATTCTCCATAACTAGAATAACTCTAAAATTGTTATCCCAAAAACCGTATGTTATTTTCATTCTAATCTCCCACATGGATGGCCAACCATCCAATGGGGTGGTTGCCCACCTTAACCATGCGACCACCACTCGGATATGGTGGTTGCGAACACCAAATTTGGTGGTTCGGTCACCCCTGCACGACGGTTGGGGTGTTGCCCACCAACAGGTTCTATTATTGTGTTATTTTTATAAATAATAGTATTGTAAGAAGTATGGTTGAAAGTTAGAAAATTCGGTCATTCGTATGTTATTACCAAACAAATGAATAGGTGTTAGACCCACATATTATCTCTAACAATAAGTACTATCATTCTATTTCAACTTGTTATATTCTTTATAGTACTGATTTCCACTATCAATTAATGTCCAGTGTACCAAATATAACTGAAGTCTACAAAGAATACACAAAATATTATGCAAAATATGAACCTCAATTACACCATCCCAAAACCAATCATGCCAAATGACAACTTTCTCAAAAAAAATAAATTTTGATAAGCCATGACCCTTGTAACAATTTATTTCGATTACCTAGGGAGATAGATATCTTAACACACTTGGATATACATAGAGAAGCTAAAATTACACTCAAGGTCCTTACAAAAACAAGTATTTTTGGGATTTAATATTATACTTGAAAGAATATTTTTTTACTGATATATGCTTGGAACATGCCTTTAGGTTTCAACCTTAGATTAATTTACTTTCAATGTAGAATAAAATCAGAACAAGAAGGAGCCAGGCCTCCTCTAATCATACAAGATTGAATAAAACTTCACTATATATAGTTTTCATTAAGCAATAATAGCGTTTTATAGACAATTCTTACCCTGATTAAATCGATATGGTTTCAAAATATGATATGCATTTTGATTCCATGGTAAAAATGGATTTCTAGGTACTTCGAGAGGGCCGGTCCTCCTGAATAAAACTCAACGATAATTTTCAAAAGCAATATATAATAGGGTTTTATAGATAATCATAACTCAATTAAGATTGTAAAAGGTTTATATGAAATTCAAATGCCCTAGCCTATCATGAAAGCTATCCAAAATGAGACCCAAATAGTAGAGTAGGAGATCAAATCCATCTATTTGACTTCAAACTATGGCATATAAGAAAAGTACATAAATTAATTAAACAGATTTATATGATCTTATATACCAATTTTACCAATATATATATATATAATTTTATTTTAATTTTACTGGGAAGTGGGAACGCGGTTGAAAAATAAGCTCCGTAGAATAAGTCCTTTTTTCTTTTCTTTTTTCGGCGAAACGAAAATACTTTTTTTACTTTGTTAGGCGATTGGAAAAAAAGGTCTAATTCCACCACCTACCATCGTGTCAGCCCTTATAAATACATCTCAGCTCTAGACAGCCATTCTTCTCCCTCGTGCTTCCAACCTCCTTTGCTTTCTTCTCTCGGAGCGTTTCCTTTAGGTTCTCTCTCTCTCTCTCTCTCTCTCTCTCTATCTCTGTGTGTGTTATGCTTCGCAGATCTGGCGCTTTTGTTTTTGTTTCAATTTTTAGACAATTATTCACAAAACCTATCATCCTGTTTCGTAACGGATCTGGTGTTCAAGACTGTTTTTGTTTCTGGAGTGTTTGGATTTCATTTTTTTTTTTTTTTCTTTTAGCTGTGGTCAAAATTTTCATTCTGCTCTTAGATTCCACTGCAAATCAATCTGAAGCAGTGCCGAGAAAACACGCTGAAAAGAGCTCTAGATTTTGAGGAATTTTATTTTTTTGTGCATGAATCAGAGGTTTCTTCGAGGTCTGACTCTCAGATCTGCTAGTAGCGTATGCGAATCTTGTAGCTCTGTGTTTGGTTGTTGAGTAAATGAGCGGAAATCGAGAATAAACGAAAGCAAAATGAGAATTCTTGGTTTTAATGTGTTATTTGTTGTTTTTCGTTGGCAAAAATTAAAGCTTGAAGCTCAGTTAACCCGTAAATACTGAGATATGAATGAAAGTTTGGTTCTTTTTTTTTTTTTTAATGAGCTTTGTAAATATCGAGCGAATAATCAGTTGAATCTTTTGTTTCACAGGTCTAACCATAGGCGTTCTGCTGTGATCAATTTCGGAAGATGAATCACTGTAATTTTCAGCAGAACGCCTTTGTGGCCGGCGGCGAAGAGATGAGGAGCACCGTTTCGATCTCTGATCTGAAGGGTCCTGTTGTTTGTCCAAAGCCTCGTCGTGTCGGGGTTTTGGCTAACACTCAAGTGAGGCCCTTGAGATGGCACATGAGGTAACTTTTCATAACTATTCGCTTTGATTGTAGGTGTTTAATATCACAAGCGTTTGAAGATTCGAACTTGATGGATTTTTTTGTTTTGCGTAACAGTCATTACGGTGAGGTTTGTGATTCCAAGGCTGGAGCAGAGCTTCTGGATATGATTCTCATGAAGGTAATTTGGAATTTTTTTTGGTTGTTTCATTTTTGTGTTTTGGTTTTGAATTGAGATGCATAAAGGTTAAATATATTGAAGAAGGGAATGATTTTTTATTTATTTATTTTTGTTTTGGTATGAACAGTTTTTTGGTTTGCAAATTAAGGAGCATAATTTTTTTCTTCTTCTGAATAAATGATCTGGATTTTAAACCGATGGATGCATGTTTGATGAGAATTTGACTTTAGTTATTTGTCTTCCAACATGGCTTGTGGGAAAATTTTGAAAAATCGTTTTAAAGGGTTCGATGTTCTGGATCGATTCTGGTTTGTTTTGGAAAATAGTTTGTGAAAAAATATGCCAAATATTATAAGGGTTTAGTTTTCTTGATAGATACCTTACTGGAAGTGTTACGTGCCAGCAGTTTTTTTCTTTTGGGAAATGTTTCATGGATAATGATTTAGGCTCAAAGAAAATTTCATCTTATGTTGTCATCAGTTGATCTTTTGGTTGTTTACTTGCTAGTCCCTTGCAATTTATGCTTCTTTTAGATGGGCTGTTTAGGTTAATTCTATAATACTAGGCATTTTCTCTGAACTGGTCTTTTGATTGGGACTGATATCTTGGTTTCTACAGGAGGGTCATGTTGGAGAACTAACTGCAGCCCAGTTTGCGTCGTCACCACCTTATTTTTGTGGGTCTCCTCCAAGCAGGTCTGCCAACCCCTTAATCCAAGATGCTCGATTTGGAGATGAAAAGTTCATTCCTATTTCGCCATTGTCAATACCATCGCCATCCGGTGTTTCATCTCCATCATCATCTTCACGCAAAGGAGGTTGCACTAGAATGAAGCTTGGGCTGAAACCGGCCGCAGTTAGAGTAGAAGGTTTTGATTGCCTCAACAGGGATCGCCAAAATTCCAGCATCCCTGCTGTTGCTTAGAACTCCATCACAGGAAGTGTATATAGAAGGGAGCTAAATGCCAGAATTCATACAAAGCAGACTTAACAAGCAGAGGGAATTTTGCATATTTTTGGAGGATTAAGGTCTTCTGTTAGCAGTGTATATATCATTTCTTTTGTTGGTGATCGTCTTATTGCTAATATCTCTGTAAGTAGTTTGGTTGAACTTGTAAGAGACAGCAAACCTTGTGTTGTTAAGAAAAAGGTTTGAATGTTGTTGGAGAGCACGGCTTATTTTGTAATATAAGATGGGGTTAGTGTTGGGAGTGTCTTGATTTTTTAGGTGATCACCATGGAAAATTTCTGTATAGAGGCTGATGGTGATTTAATTTTGGTAAATCTACCCTGTAAATTTGTTTTGATAAGTGCTAATGGTCTTGTCTGGTTCTTATAATGTTTTTCCCTTCAATATATATATGGTTTTTGCCTGTATTTCTTGGTGTAATTCTTCTGTTCCTTTTGGCTTTTTATATTTTTCCACACAAAAAAAAAAGGAATTCTTTTCTGCCCTTGTTGTCAACATTATAAACCAACCATACACCTTCTGTCTTCATATGAAGGATGGCCGTTGTTGGTGGAATTTTCTTCTGTCAACTATATTCTTCTAGGCTATGGTCGCCATTGTCTTTATTGTAGGTTTATTTCCTACCATTTAAATAGAAGAAAAAAAGAGACGCCCACTTCGTGTAAACCGTAAGAAAGAAGCTACCCAAGGAATGTTATCTAAAGCATATAGGACAAGTAAAAGGGGTCGGCTTTTGTTGTGGATTTGTATGAGAAATCTGAATAGTCTAAATTATTTGGATTTGGATTAGCTGGTTATTGAATAATCAAATACTTGGTGCTTGACAAATTCTCACTCTGAAATTGTCACCATCACCCCAAGTCACGCCAACCCCTATAGCTGTGGAAAGTTTCAAATAATCCAAACATTCATTCGGAGGAGGAAAAGACGAATCAAATATGTCAGCTGGCTGCTCAATTCTTCGTAAGGCCACTTCACAAATTATATATACAAGAAACCATACACATATTTGTCTATATCAATGTTAAAGAAGCTCAAATTTCTCACCAAAACGGCATTTCTTTTGGTTCTTTCCTGTCAATTCCATGGCTGGCATATGACATGAGCTTCCCCACGTCATACGATTTGGAAAATATGCCATTTTGCGCCCCTTAGCATAATGCATGGCCAACAATAAATATGGTAAAATATTATAATCACGAGCAAGTTTTTTTTGTGCAAAATCTACATGAAAACTGAGAAATACAAACCGACATCTAGCAATTAGCTGCTTAAATTGTTTGGGTAGCTAATGTGAAATAATTCATATATGACTTACCTGTCCAAATAAATTTTGAGCTGTTCAGCTACTTATCTTATACGGGTTCTTTCACATTAATTGCTAGCAATTTAGACAACTAATTATTATAGATTCATTCCCAAATTTGGCATACAATTACAATACACATTATAGTTGGACAAAAAGGCTAGTGGTTACTCGTGAAGGTGATTAGGATATTTTGGATGATAATTGTAACTTCGAAGTTGAGAATATATTTTGTTTGATCATTTATTTTTCTTGGTCAAAGCGTGTGGATGTGCAAAGACCTTTTTTCTTTTTTGGATGAATAAAATTTTCATTCAAAACACCCAAACACACCAACAAGAAAGTTGGAACTCAGTTCTTTACATCAAACAATGAAACACTCCACCTCAATCAAACAATTACAAATGGTCTCCTTAACAAAAAAAAAAAAAAAAAAAAAAAAAACACAAGCTAAAAAGAAATACCACCACCCATCAAAGAAAAAAGAGAGCTTCATTACTCATTTTGAACCAATATACTCAAAAGAATGCTCAAATTCTCACAAATCTTGACATTTTCAACAGTATGCTTGAACTTTCCTTTGCTCTTCCCCATGATTCTTATATTAATCTCCCAACGTATAAGCTGTAATATTTGCTTCTCAGAATTCACTCTATTGCAAAATTTAATACTATTCCGATGCTTCCATATGTGATACACAGTTGCCCTAAGAGCCAATTTACACAGTGCATTGCAAAATTTTCCCCTTTCATGCCTTCATGCCTTCCCTAACCACTTCTTCCCAATCCAGCCAATCCAGCCAAATAGGACTAACCAAACTTTTAAGCATCACTTCTCTCCATAACCTCTTACTCTAATCACACTAAAAAAATAAAAGCTCTCTACTTTCAATAGTACGGTGACAAAATAAGCACTTCATATCCCCCACCATACCCCAACTTAGCAACCTATCCTCTCATATAAGCCCACTCTAACCTTTTCTTGTTCGTTTTTGTGTGGGAATACAAAGAGGCTTGGCGAGGATCTTCAATAGGCTTCGTTTTATTGGTCTTGGGCCCTTCTAGCCTATCATTTGGGTCTCCTATGGTCCATCGTTGTAAACTTCATCATGTCCTGACAACTTCTCGTACGGATTCATGGGGTTAATTAGCTAATGGGTAGTTGGTGGAGCACCATATATTATATACCAACAGGCTTTCCTCCAAGGCCGGACTGTTAAAGAGAGCCTAAAGAGGTCTAAAACGTGTACATACCAACTTAGTAAAAGGCCCAAGCACTCATACCAAGAGCTTGTTTAAAATTGTATCCGAGAAATAGAGCTTTTAAGTTAAAAAAATGTCTTTCGGTAAAAAGTTTTATTTTTAAGCTTTTACCAAAAGTGCTTTTGACTCTTTTTAGAGTAAAAAAGTTAAAAAATATATATATATATTTTTTTAAATTTTTTACTAAATAGACCAACTTTTGTTTGATACAACTTTTTAAGTACTTAAAAATACTTTTTAAACTGTTTAACACAATCTCAAGCACGCCTTAAAGACGACCACTTTGCAAGAGGTATTCCCATGAAACTCTCTTACGTACCTATTTTACTAGCTTTATCCTCTCTCAGGTAGAGTCTTATTAAATCTTGGAACCGAAGGACCTTCTGGCTTCTGATGATGACCGTTCCCTCCTTTTGCACGCAAAGCCTCCTCCAAAAGTGACTTGAAGTCGCTGTAAATTTTCTTTGCAGCAACAGGTGGTAAAAGTTATATAACCCAATAAACCCAATGGTCCGATCCATCGTTGTAAACTTCATCAGCTGGGCCTGACAAAATGCTCTCGCAAGGCCTTTAGAACAGTAGATGGACAAGTAATTTAAGGAATTTCTTCTTTTTCAAGATGAGAATATATATATATATATATATATATGATCCTTTCTTCTCTTTTCCTTCAAAATTGGGCAAAAAGCGAACTGTGAAATAAAGCAGATGCATGGGTTCCCTAGAAACTCTCAACGAGACGGGATAAATCATCATTGGCTAAACCTAGTAAAACTTTTTTTTCTTTCATGAGATAGCTAGATTAATTTGGTCGGCTCAGGTCAAGTCGAGTCAAGTCGTAAGATAAAATGCAAATTTCCTTAAAAATTAATAGCATTTAATAAATTAAATAAAAACCATTTAAACAAAATAGCTACATTCAAAGCCCCTTTATGAAGCTTTAATCCCCATTCAAATTGCAGGCCGCAGAGTCATTGACAATGTATCCAAACACACCTTAAGAGGTTGTTTTGGCACACAGGGGCATCCGTCTACGTGGTGCCCACATGCAAAATCAGCACAAGTATCCCGATTCCCCAAGTCCAACATACTTCCAAACAAAATTTCCTGTCGGTCCGTGGGTCCCATTTTTGAACGTCCCTGTGTCTTCGTGGCTGACTTGCATGGCCACGTATACTATTTGTACCAGAAACGCTCACGTCCACTTTTCTCGCGATACTTTTGCACAAAATATCCTCCACGGATATCTCGTATTCCTACTCTATTCCTTTACCAGGCAGAGTTATATAATTCTATTTTAACTTATCACCGAGAAACATTTTCTCGCGAAAAGTTTATAGCAACCCTAGAAACTGAGAAAATGTAAACTCTTCCACTAGAAAAAGCTTCTATATAAGAATCCTATAATCTTACACCCTCTTCATCAATCTCCAGCTCTCTCTCTCTCTCTTCATGAAGATGGCTAAAGTGAGTTCTACGTGTGAAGGCAGGGGAAAGAAGAGAGGCATAGGAGGAGAAGAAGAGAGCTCAAGAATGTGCGCGAAAGCTCGAAAGAGCGGCTATGAAGAGAATGCCGGGGCTCTTTCCTCGGCTTGCATGGAGAGGGTGATGACGAGGAGAATGCTGAGAGAGGCTTTAGATGAGGAGGAAAGGAGGGTGACAGAAATGTTGACGGAGCAGGAAAGGAGGTATAAAGAGATGTTGATGGAGAGAGAGAGATCGGCATTCGTTGGTATAGAAAAAATAGAAGTGATAATGATTGAGGACGACGAGGAGGAGGTGAACGGAAAGAAGGATGAGGAGAAAAGAGAGGCTGAAGCCATTGGAGATCAGGCTCTTGCTGAGGAAAAGGTGGAGGAAGTGGCTGCCGGAGGAGGAGGAGGAGGAGTGTCGGAGAAGCAGGAAGAGAGTGGGTTGGAGATTGATCCGGATGACTGGGGGTGGACTTGGAGTTGTGAGGAGAAGCAAAAATGGTGGGAGAGCGTGTGCTATCCGTATTGGGAGACAATGTGTTTTGATAATTGGGTTAACGTTGATGATCAAGAGCTTCCCTGGGAAGATGATCTTTGGAATTTGCTGGACATCAAAGAGGTTCCAAAAGACTTGAAGAAATGATCACTATACACTCTCACTCTGATCCCTGACGTGGCGTGAAAATTACTATTAAATTTGAATTTAATGATAATTTTCGTTGTCACATTGTAAGGAAGGTGAAGCGTACCTATATTTGATAATGTGAAAGCAGGAGTGTTCGTAGCATCTCTCTGAAGAAATTATGCATGATACTGTGTGACCGTATGTGTTCATGTTTTTGTATGCATGAGTCTGCAGTTTGTTTTTCTTTTGTTAGGGTATGTGTATGTGTATGTGGTAGGGTATGTATGTGTGACAGAGGACGGCATGTAATTAGTGTAAGTGTTAAAATAAAAATCCTGCATTTCTTGGTTTTTTTTTTTTTTTTTTTTTTTTGGCAATATATCATACTCATTCATCGATAAAAGTTGCGAGCCTAAAGCTCTTACAAATAAAGCAAAAAGCTCAAAAGTAAATCATAGCCGAAACTAAAAATACAGTCATCAACAACAGACCAAATCAACCAAAACACAGCATCCGCTAACCTATGACTAAATATCAGGTTGAAAACTCAGATCTGTATCAAACAGACACCATCTAATGCATAGGTAGCGCTTATTCCTCGGTCTTGAGAGCAAAACTCCCAAGCTGATACTTATTACTCGGCCTTGAGAGCAAAACCCACAAGTCGATACTCATCCTCCTCGACTCGAAAGCCAGGATAAATTTCACATCCACAACCCAAGGGTTTGGACCAGTAATATCAGGCAGCAACCGGGCGCAACAAAGTAGGAGGAGAAAGCTTTATTACAAGCATAAATAAAACCATACAGGGAAATAAAGGGAACAATAAAACTAATGCAGGAAAATAAATTACAGCAAATAAAACCAAATACAGGGGAACTCAAAGGAAATACAAAACAGAAAAACAACAAAACAGGAAAATAAATGCGAAAAACACTCAAGGCGGGTCACGGCAGCCGAAGGAGGCCGATCGTGAGCTGGCCGGAAACCGCCGCGGAAGGTGGCACAAAAAGCTTGGCGTGGGAGGGGCGCATGAAAAGACCCGACAACGAGTGGTGAGCAGCGAAGCGAGCGCGGAGGAAATCGGCGGCATACACAAACAAACAGGGAAGGGGGAGAGTTTGAGTGAAAACCCCAAGAGCAGTACCCACCGAGAGAGAACACAAGCACAACAGAACAGAAAACACCAAAGACAAAAACGAACCTAAAACAAAAATCGGGAAGCAAGGAAGGGAGGAGGGATGCAGGTAATGGGCATCCCTCCTCCCCTGAGATGGCGACGCTCTGGAAGGGGGCTCAGGGTTTCACAAGGCTTGAGACTTCTATTTCTTGTTGGAATATCCTTTTAAAAACCAAAACTGTGCTTTTCCAAGCCTCAAAGTCATGATGTTTGGCTGTTAATATGCATTGCCCACTAATTAAATGTTTGCCATCTGTTAAGCTGCATTAATTCTCCTACGTACGTACTCTTCTACGGGGTAGTTATGGGAGGAGTACAATGTTATGCCATTCATTTAATTAGGAGCTTAATTAAGCAATGTTGGAATAATAGGAAAATGCTAATTAAATAACCTTTCATATGGTAAAAATCTATAACAGTGGTCGTCATTAATCATTGTTAATTTCTGTTTCAATAAGAAGTCTCCTAAGGTTAAGTACAAAGGTAGATTATATATGTATGTCTAGTTCCATAAGAATATAATTGTTTGTGTGAAGCGTATTTACTTGTGGTTTTTATTATTAAACAAATTATAACTCAAAATGTTTTTTCGATTGTGAAATGTTTGAGTATCTTGCCATGTAAAATCTCTATCATCTACTCTGCTTTTTTCTATGAATTTACTAAATGATAAAAGTTAAATAGATGAAGAAATATTCTTTGATATATATATATTCTAGCTTCCTTTTTTGGCAAATCCTTAAACTAAAAGCCAGTATGCATTCAAATCACTTTTTCCCCCCATATTGTGTCTACTTGACCTTACATAATTGGAGCCTATATTTTGAAACCCTCAAAATATAAAGATCTTAAATATATAAATCCCGGGTGGGTTCAATCTTATAGGAAAAAATGAATTTAATAATTTTATTTATATTCGAATGCTTCCCCTCATATGTGGGTTCAATCTCTCACTTAATAAGCTAATGAGACATAATAAGTGAAATATTTAATTAAAATGAGAGTAAATTGTGAAGTTATGATTTGAAATACTCATGCCTTCTATTCTGGTACTATGTCAAATTGTCACTTATCCCCCAAAGCTTAAACTTATAGCAAACACTTTTACATTCAGCTTATACCATGTGCATATGATGGACTTTGTTGTACATGCTTGCTATGATTGTGTAAGGCAGTGTGCCATTTCTAGAAGTTGATAATTTCACAAATTAATACTACCTCCATCAGTCTTGGAAAGAATTTGATATCAAGAAATCTTATCATGCTACTTTGGAAGTAACTCGTCATAATGTTTGAGATTGTTGGAAGTCTCGACCGATATATTGAGTTTATCGTCGGTAATAAACGCAATTGATATTATTAACCTTTCTCGTGGTAAATACGTGATTTAGTGCTCTATATCACGATAAACTTACTACTCTTTTGGAATGAAAAATATCAAACATTTGGTCATATGCGATTTGGAGCGGATAGAAATTTCCTACAAACTAGCCTTTACAAAAGCAACATGTGTCATTTAAGCTATTAAAAAAACTTGTACTTCTCACATGTTAAATGACACGCGTCACATTCATAAGCTGGTTTGTAGGAAATTTGTATCCATAAGGAGCTATTCTCATGAGAATGCTTTTACTTGAATAGAAAATTAGGGTAGCTTGTTTAAATTTGAAGTGAGTTTGGCCAACTTCAATTTAATAAATTGTTCTCAATTCTCATCAAGCTTGGTTTTTATATATAATTCAGGGGTAATTACTTTTTCCTTCATTAACTACAATGCATTGTCACTTTGCTCTCATGAATTGATAGCCCTACTGTCCGACCTTATCAAACTACCATTTTGTGCTTCAAACCCCATTTCCGTTAGTCAAAGGCATTAATTCAGGCGATTAAAGTGACAATGCATTGTAGTTCATGGGTGCAAAGTGACAATGCGTTGTAGTTCAAGAGGGCAAAGTGACAATGCAGTGTAGTTGATGGAGGCAAATTGACGGGTTGACAGTCTGAGTTAACACATTTGACTAACAGAATGGGGGTTTTTGGCACAAAATGGTAGTTTGATGGGGCCAAGTAGTAAGGTTGTCAGTTCATGGGGGTAAAGCGACAATGCGTTGTAGTTGATAGGGGAAAAGGTAATTACCCCTATAATTCCCAAAACTTTAAGTCCAAGATCCTATATATTCTTCTTAATTACCGTACGTAGTTGATCTCCTAGCTACTTTACGCAAATCATAATTAGCACATACTGTGTGTATATATATATATCCTCTAATCCAGTTCTTGCTAGAACCTTAATGTCCAAGTTAGGGGAGGTGGAAATTAAGTAACAAAGTATAGTCTTTTTAATTATGATGTTTTTTTATTCATTACTATATATTGAGAAAAAATAATAATAATAATTTTTAGCTTCTCTGTTTATGAAATCCCAAATTATTTCGACACAATACAAAAGAGAATTGGCATTGACAATTGTATTAAAACCGAATAATCTTATGCTATAGAAATTAAGATTAAAAGATACAGAAAGAAAGAATAAAATTCAATAGGGATATATAACCTTAGGAGGATATATAATATTGCCAAATAAAATATTAGGAATCTTCAAAAAAAAATATATATATATTAAGATTTTTTTCACTTGGATTCTAACATAGTACTCCATGTGGTCACGTATATACATTGATAAGGTTTCTACATACGTAGCGAAGGTTTCAGAGGGTATGGGCAAATTTGTGGCCAACCAAAGGTATTCTTCCAGAGTTTTCAGAGTTTTGTTGCTTTTTATCGTTTCGCTTGTCCTTTTCTGGTGGGTTTTTTACTGGTTTTGATAAGAATTTGTTGGGTAGCTTTTGCTTTGGCCTTGAGATCTGTCTTGCCTCAAGTTTCTGAAAATGAACGTTACAAAACTTATAACTCACCTAATCCCCATGTCTATATCTTCTCACTCTCTCACCCCACCATGAAAATTAAATAAATATGAAAAGCTTTAAAAAAAAGTTATCCATAATGTTTGTTAAATACTAGAGGAACAAAGTAAAATAGAGACGTAAATAAAATAAATTTCTTGCTTTGGTATTCGCATTTAAGAGAATTGCATAAGTTTCCGGCAAGAGAAAGAGAAAAGTTTCGCATCCACAGGTGGAGAATTGCTAAGGTGTAAAGTCTTAATAAGTGTACTTGTAACGTGTAAAAACTGATAATTAAGTTGCATGTGGTTCATTATAAATAGAAGACAATTCCTCCAGTTAATTCATGATCAGAGTTAAAGCACAACAATCTTTTATGTTCTTATAATGACAATCTTACCTCGAGTATGTTTGTCAGTTGCAAATGTCATTAAACAGATAACCGTGTCGCGCATATCCCTTAGAAAGTGTGCACGAAGAAAGTATTTTGAAATACTTGTTCCAAACACATTTTTTACTTTGAAACAACTTTTGAGTTATTAAAAG
Organism: Corylus avellana; assembly: GCF_901000735.1. Taxonomy (NCBI): domain Eukaryota; kingdom Viridiplantae; phylum Streptophyta; class Magnoliopsida; order Fagales; family Betulaceae; genus Corylus; species Corylus avellana. Next base: position 29,110,999 of record NC_081545.1, on the reverse strand, counting down.
TATTTTTAAGCTTTTTAACGTACGTAAACCAAGCATGCCCTAATCAAACACTTTTTCCAATCGTTTAAGCCTTCTAACGTATCTAAGCCAAAATGTTTTCTTAGAATCAATCTGAAAAAAAAAAAAAAAAAATCAATCTGAAAAGAAAACAGGCTGAATTCATTTTAAAAAAAATAAATAAATAATAAATCATTTAGAAAATAGAAAAGTCGTAGTAGTCTTGAAAAGGCCCATCCAAATAAAAACAGTGCAGCCAAAATGTTTTCTTAGAATCAATCTGAAAATTCGCCAACTGGATAGAAAACGATGCTTGCCTAGGCATTTTTTATTTTAACTGTTCGCTTGCAAATTACTATTATAATTTACCTCTATATTTTTTTTTTTTTTGTAGAATAATATTCATAGTATTGTTATGGGTATGGGTATGGTTCCATGGATTATACATTCCACTAATTCCAGTGTCTTATTCGAATTTGCCATGCGGTATCCTGACAATGAAGAAAGAACACAATTCTTATCGCTACCTTTATCTCATACAATTCATATCCACAAATGGAGCTTTCAAGGGTCCAGCCATATGGGGCACTGTACTAGAAGCAATTGCCATGACCAAGTCATTGTGGCTTATAATTATTTGTCTCTCTTTATGATCTTAAACCACCTAATCTTAAGCTGCTTGAGTCGCATTATTGATTGCTTCAATTCTCAGTAGAGAAAGAGGGTTGGTCAGGACCACAACCACTTGTGCCTGATTTAATTGACTATGAGCTATCAGGTAATTTGTTATATATATAAAATACATTTTTATCTTACAATTATTTTATAACACCAATTTGTCAGGTCCAACCAATTTTTTGAATTTGTTTTTAACAATAATTGATCGAAAATTGGTTGTGATTGTCATGTTAAAACCGTGGTTCCTAACCGTACTCTTACAAATTTAACCGAGCGGAGTTTAGAAGCTTAACTTGCTTCTAATTGAAGAGTTTAAGGAATTTTCAGACAGGGTTCCTAAAATAGGTTGTTAGATCTCAACGATTTTCTAACTATCAAGAGTCATTGATATTGCTTCAAAGTCAATTGCAAATTAAACTAATTAATTTGGGGATTAACAGAAATATATATATATTCCTTCATGGAATGAATGAATTGGCAAGAAACTAACCCTTTATTCATTAGATCGATCTCATCCATTAATTCCATAGGGAATCCGAAAAACATAAATCCAAAAGAAAGCAAATACATTGTCTCGCAAATGAGAGACAGAAAAAACTAAAGGGTCTTGGAAAGCAAAAGATACAAATTTAAACAGAGCACCGACCCCCCAAACGGGCAGATGTAGAGATTAAAAGCAAATCATAATTAACAGTTTTGAAAATGATGAAATCATTAGTAGCCTTTAGCAGGCTTGTAGGCAATGAAACTGATGATCTGCACTTGGCGCTTGTTGTCGAATCCAATGATTCGGATGAAGGCCTGGGGATATTCCTTCTTGCACTCCTCAAGCTCCTTCAACACCTGGGAAGAGTCGTTGCACCCAAACATCGGCAGCTTCCACATGGTCCAGTACCGCCCATCATAGTATCCTGGTGATCTGTGGTGCTCACGGTACACAAATCCGTGCTGCATCCATGCACCCACAAACATTACTATTATTTCACCTTCTATTATATATTAATTTTATCATTTAATAAACCATAATTTTCCTATTAACAAAAAAATTAAAGGGAGCTAAAATGACCTCCAACTCGAACTCCAAGCAAGGAATCAAACCCTTGCGAAGAAGGTAGTCTACTTCCTTGGCCAGCTGCTCGGAGTTAAGTGGTGGAAGGTAGGAAAGAGTCTCAAACTTCTTCAATCCAAGTGGAGGCCACACCTGCAAAACCAAAAATTTAATCTAATTATTAACTAAACTTCAAAAAAAAATAATAATAACTCATACTAATTATACGTACGTACCTTCATGCATTGCACTCTGCCACCATTGCTTGCGAGAGAGGTAATGTCGTTGGTCTTCTGGGTAACCGGGAAAGCTGAGGTGGACTTGAGGCCGGTGAAGGGTGCAACCATGCTGGCTTGAGCCGGGGTGGCACGGTTGACGGCGGCAACGGTGGCCGATGAAATCATTGAAGATGCCATCGATGTTTCTTTCTTTCTTACAACTCTCCTCAAAATTCCTTGCTAGAGCTGAAAACCTCCTTCTCCAACTTCGTATATATAAAGGTGGAAGACTGGGTATTTCGTATCCTGTGGTCAGAGATTGATGGGCTTGATCTCAAACAAAATAGGACCATTGGATTATAAAAATGACGACATTACACCATATTAGCCACACGAGGGGGGAAGTTTTTTGAACATAGCCTTATCTTTACCCACCACAATGGCAGTGCCACGTGGTTGGCTTCAGCTTCATAATCTTATCTCATCCAAATGAGTGATGGCGGTTAAAGATAACTTCTGGCCAGCCTTTTTCCTTCCCTTCTCTTTCAAAATTTTCCTCGTATTGTATGTTGCAAAGGACAACATTCCTAACTTAATCATGACTAATCTCATTAATTACATTTTTATTTTATAATTATTTCATAATATTAGCGTCCAACTAATCTCTGATGATTGCTTTAAAGAGCTTAAAAATAATTTCGTTATGATTTTAAAACTCTAAATTTCAAATAAGCTCTAAAACCTGATTATTTAAACTGTTATATCAATTGTTATAAAATAAAAACATAATTTATAACATTCCTCCTTAAATATTGTCCTTGTCGAGTTAGGGCGTAGGATTTGGAACTGACAATGAGGATTGGCTAAAAACAATCAGGAAATACCACTCGCTTAAGTCTTTGTAAAGTCAATACGATGTACATATATATAGCAGCGGCCAAATTCACTCCACATGTCACGGGGCCTCGCATTATTTGTGCATAAATTGCAATTCCGCATAATTAAGACTACTGCAAACCCAAAATAAAAGAACCGTTTGCAATTCATGAAAGTAGCAGTCATTTCCTTTCCCCCAATTAAGTTTGAGGTGTTGAAATACTGGAAATTATTGTGTATGTCTTCTTTTTCGACGGTTTCTTCCAATTTTGTGGAGTAAGTCTCGTGCTGTCTACCATCAAGAGTGGTGATTCAATGGTTCAAGAAAATCTCTAAGTGGTTAGGTAAGTAGTAGGGTATGGGTTCGAATCTCCGCAATAGATAATTTTCATGCCTGATTAGTATAAATCACATTGGTTCCTATTGATGCTCTGATGGAGCGGGCGGTTAAGCTATGACTCGGCTTGTCTTGAGGGTACACATGCGGTTTTTGCCGTCTAAGTTCCTCTTGAGCAGTCTCTCGCGGGTTGATGCTACTATGGTCACGTCCCAGTAGAATAGTCACAATTAGTCTCCCCTTCCAACATTTTAAGATTAAAAATAAAAAAAGAAAGTCTCAGACTGTCCAAATACATGTTTGGGCTAATGGGCTTCTTCATAAGGGCATTTTTGTTAAAGTAATGATTAAGTGATTAAATTTACCTCTTCCTATTAGCTTAGCTTTTGGGATAAATAGTGATTTAATATGGTATAAGAGCTAAAGGCTCTAGAATTGAACATTGATTCCGTCAATTCATTCCATTTAATTTAAATATTCTACATATTGTGCCTCACCTATTAAAATGGAGTTTTAGCCTATATGCGAGGAGGGTGTTATGGTGCGTTTGAGATTGTGATTTCGCTTTTAAGCAAAATCATGATTTAACTCAAAGTTAATGTCAAATTATAAGTCATACTTTAGTTTGCAAAATGGGTTAAAATAAAGTCTTATTTCACTGTTATAAACAAATGTCTTTATTGGTAATTTGTCCATGAAATCGCAATTATATGCTAATGTTATCCAAACATTCAATTCATAAAAAAAATACTTTTTAACATGTTTTACCAACGCCTGTGTGAATTTAAAAAGTAACGATTCGAAAACACAATTTAAAAAAAAAAACAATTTTCAAAATCGAATTTATTAAAACCGTAATCCCAAACGAATCCTTAAAGTACTGAATAAATGATTAAATTTATCTCTTTCTATTAGCTTAAGCTTTTAAAATAAATTGTGATTTAACACTTCTTACAATTGATCACTGTCCAAATTGCAAGCAATTGCACTGGATCTTAACCTAACTTCCGAAAGCTTTTTATTCTCTCACACACTCTCTTTCTTAACGGCTCCCGTTTGTTATCATTTGTCTTCTTCGCAGCTCCTCAAATTATAGGAATAAAAAAAAAAAAAATTGGCAATTTTTCATACCAGCCAAATTTCAAAAAATGTTTTCCAAACTATTTTTGTGGTCGCAAACAAACAGCAAAAAAAATAAAAAGTACACAATGACTTAATGGGATAAGGGTGAATGCGTCCAACTTGGTGGTTTTTTGGGGACAAAAGTTTTGGAACGATGAATTGGTGGGAAAAAATGTACGAGTGTATAAGAGTAAAAGGAAATGATAAGACATGGGATTTGAAATTGTGGTACAAGTAGGGGGCTGTAGTGGACCTGATGAAGGGACTATGGTTCTAAGGAGGAGGCGTCCACGATGTAATGGGTCCATTAAAAAACCTTACAAGTCCAAAATTTTTGTTTGGACCCTTCTCAGTTTCAATAGGGCCATAGTCAAGCCCACACGATTTAAATATATGACATTGATTTCTTTGAGAAAAAACTCATTATTATTACACATATATTCTCCTTGTCTATTTTTTTTTTTCGAGAAACACTATTTATATCAACGTTAAAATTTTCAATGAATTTTACATTTTTGACCTCAACAAGTATAGGTGAATGTGCAAGACCACAAAACTTAGGGTAAAACAAGATAGCACACCGCGTGCTATGCACGCCAGTGCAAAAATTTTTTTTTTTTTTTTGTATTAAAATATTTAAAAAAAAAATTTCCTTCACTGCGTGCTATGCACGCCGCGTACTCCCAATCACGTCTCCAAAACTTATAACCTTTAAATTTTTCTGTATAGCCAATAAAATATTCGTTGACAATTTTAGGATCCATTTTCTTTAATGCTTGAGAAAAGCTTAAAAAGAGTTTTTTTTTTTTTTTTTCCTTTAAAGGCCCTATTTCCCAATCCAATAATTAGTGTTCCAAAACTTCTACATTTGCATTAGATTTATGAGTGATGCTATACAAATTTTTACTTTTACATTTTCACTTTCAGAGTTTGTTTGCGGTTGTGTTAGAAATGGTCAAAAGTATTTTTAATACTTAGATAGTTATGCCAAACAAATTGCTTGTATGTTTGGTAAAAAATTCTTTTATTTTTTTTATTTTTTTATTTTTTTGAACTTTAAAAATGAATAATATCAACTTTTAGGAAAATCTTAAAATTAAAGCTTTTTTTTTTTAAAAAAAAAAAAAAAAACTCTTTTTTATTTTAAAAGTTCTACTTCTCAAAGCAATTTTAAATATGCTCTCAGACTTCTTAATGTGATTTTTAAAATTATTATTAAATTAAAATTTAATAATAATTTAAAAAATTACATCAAAGAGTATCAAAAATGAAAGTGAAAATGTGTGTAGTATTACTTTTAAATTATTGATCATCCATCTATAATTAAATCCAATGGGTGGCTGCTTCAAGTTATGTGACTTCAAGTATAACGTACTCGATAAAGAGTAATGTTTTTTTTTTTTATGTTCACGTAAGAGGGAGAGAGAGATAATTCGAACTAGTGACTTCTACTTCATGAGACGTGATCACTAGTCGATTAAGCTACCTCTTAGGGACAAAGAGTAATATTATTATTACCCTTTTATCACACAGATTTTAAATTTTTTTAAAAAATAACTTTAAAATATGACTTTTCAACCGCCACAAAATTGGTAAAAAAATAAGTATAAAAACTCAAAAAGTAACATTATTCACACAGAAGAAACAAGAAGCGAACAAATAAACAATGAGATTACCAATTTACCATTCACGGAACAAAAAGGAAAAGGAAGATATATATGTAGATAGAGTCATAGACCACTGCACGCCCATAGAATCGAATCAAATCCAGAAACCGGTAACCGGCTTTTGTTCCGAAAGCGGTATTGGGAAGGAAATTCCCAAAAACCAGGAGCTGAAGTGGGGTGTTTTTTTTTTTTTCTTTCCACGAAATGTGGCGATTGGGCCGCACTCTGACATCTGAACTTAGCCGCCACGCGCTGTCCTCTCATTCTTCATGTTTTCTTGGACCTTCTTGCATGGATGGCACATCTTACACCTTTTCTTCCTCGTCCGGCACGTGTCCTTTGTGTTTCAGAACTTCTTTATCAACCATCCCCTAAAAGAGCATGCTTAAGGAAAAAAGTCCCATAAACAGTAATTTTTTTTTTTTAAAAAAAAATAAAGTAGAAAAGAAAGAAAAGTGCAGTTGCAGTAGGGTCCGGCCATTTTGTTCGATAAGAGTTCAAATTTATCCTTAACTATAAGATTGGATTAGCCATAAGTCCTCCTTTATTGGATGATGTTAAGGAGGACAAGAATATATCAATGCAGAAAATATATATATATATATATATATATATATAAGAGAAGTGTTAGGGAGTCAAACAAATAAATATAAAAAAAATTTAAAATATACCGTGAATGACAAACAAAGAAGAGAGAATTACATTTTTTTAATTGAAAAACTTTTGCCACGTCAGTTTAAAATTTTTTTTGAATTTATTTGTTTAACTCTCTAATATTTCTTTTTCGACAAATGTCAGAATAATTGAATTGAGTTGTCTGTACACTTATTTAAAATTTAATAAATGCATTTTTACCTTATTACGGGGCGATAAAGCACAAATAATATAAGGAATCTTGATCCATGACAAGATAGCATAAAGTGAGAACAATTTATAGAGCTATGTTAAGTGTAATTATTTTAAGGTGGTTGTTTGGTTAAAGATAATCAAAACAAAGAACTTAAAGAAATAAAAAAATTCACCCCAAATTGCAAGCATATCCACTGTCTAAGATTTGACTTCAAATGAATGGAATCACTATATCAAATATGACAACAACTGTTCTTGACTTTAAACAGTGATCCTAGGTTCTTTGTTTACTGTTGAACTTCTATAATCGAGGAGGCCGGAAAAGACCTTCAATGGAACTCTTTATTTCTTTTTTTTTTTTTTTTTTATATATAATTTTTTTGGATAAGATCTATAACAATCTTTTCACGAGTAGGGAAAAAGGAAGTCAGAAAAGTGCGTGGGAGATCATCACGATCCACCTACCATGCATTTTACACTTCAAATAAAAATGATTAGGTATTTAAATCTTTTTAGGCAAAAATAGGAGGACATTGCCACCTCTTTGACAGATTGCTAGAGCACATTTACACCAATTGAAAGAACCGAGCTTGAGTTTTTTTTTTGTTCAATTAATTAAGATAAAAATATGAGTTATTATTGGATCCTAGTCGAAGCTCATGACCTAACATGAAAAGCTTATAAAGACTTAGCCTTTGATGCCGTGTGTGTCACTTCTATTTGACGAGTTTGGATTGAATGATTTTTATCTTTTGTTTGTGATGTTGCCATTACCAATTAATTAAAAATTACTTTTATTTTGTAGCCATATTATTTTTTGTTCAATCATTTGACTACCTAAACGGATATAGTTTTTTTTGTTTTCCTCCCTATTTAATTCCATAACAGTAGGATTTGACTGTTGGAGGGCAATTAAGAAATTAAAAAAGAAAAGAAAAGAATATTAAGAATAATAGGACAAATACGGGTTGGTTAAGTCTGTTTTAAAGATGTATAAATTAATTAATAGACGCCCTAAACCAGTGGCGCCGCGCTTGTTAGATTCTTAGAGGGAGCAGTGGCCCACTTGGGTCCAATTAGTTCTTTGATTAACTCAAAAGTAGTATCCAGGGGGAATGAACCAAAGACCGAAACATATTTAATTATTATTATTATTTTTTTTTGAAGCGTATTGGAAAAAAGAAAAAACGAGAACAAAGGAAGTTGTAATTTAGTAATTGATTCTGCAGGTCGGTCAACTAAAACAACTCTAAGTTTGGCTCAGAAAGTACGAAATTAATTTAATAAACAGTAAGGCCAAAAGTACGCAAGATGATAATGGACCGACTCCAGTCTAAATTAATACTTTTTTCTTTTTCTTTTTTTTTATCTCTCTCAATTTGAATATTTAGATGTACATCTCGTCCCACTACCACTCCCATATTATTTTATGTGAATGATCAGGGTAGTGGTATTAATTCCAAAGTTCGAGCAACTTATGTCTAGTAAAAGTCGAGTATCATATAATTACGCCAAACATTATAATATATATATGTGGTGTTCTTAATGTGAAGTAGGCCCACAGATCTTAGATCTTGCACGCTCAAAGTCGAGTTTCTTCCACGGATCAACAAATCAACAACCGTTGATTCTCTATTTATGATCAAACAATAAAAATGGATGATAGCCACAGTGCATGTGATTTCATCAACATAAACCTTCTCTGGAGTGTGACAGCTTGGAACAACTTCGTTTGACCGAGACAGGATAAGATCAAAGCTCGTAAAGATTGCTAGTATAATTTTTACAAGATCAAGAAGCCCCCTGATTTTTTAGAAAAATTGTCTCACAGCAAATTCTTATATAATACCCTAGACAAGGCCACTTTTATGTGACCCTCTTACTACGAAGAAATAAACTAATTAAAGAAAGGTAAATAGAACTCAAGTCCTGCGTATTTATATTGGAGTAAGGTCCGTCATTACAAGAAGAAAAATACTCCAAATCATTTTAGGAAAATATTACATAATAATATCAAATTATATGGAGATATAGACTGAAAAATGCTTATTTTTCTCTTCCGATCCTTTTTCCATCTTCTCACTTATTAAAATTTTTTTCTTCAACTTTTGCCCTCACTTCAGACTGAAAAAATGACGCTTATACCTTCCTAAACATATTAACTTTATTTGTTTGAAGTGAGGGCAAAAGTGAAATAAAAAAATTTAAAATGATACATGACTTGCACATGATTGTTGACCGTCAATTTTGACTGACAGAAGTGAACTTTTTGTCATAAGATGGTAGTTTGATGGGGTCAAATGTAATAGTTAGTAGTTCATAAAAAAAAAAAGTGTCAAAGCGCTATAGTTTATGGGGCAAAAAGTAATTACCCCTTAAAATTATTATTGAATTTGTGCCAAAGCGCTGTAATTTTTGAGTGACAGAAGGAAGCTTTTTGTCATAAAATAGTAGTTTGATAAGGTCAAGTGTTATAGTTGATAGTTTATAAAAAAAAAAAAGTGTCAAAGCTCTGTAGTTTATGGGGCAAAAGGTAATTACCCCTTAAAATTATCATTGAATTTGTGAGGTTTATGTAAGTTTCACACATGGTCGTCCAGATTCAATAATAATTTTAAAAAGTAGTAAAATAGAAAAATAATGTATAGCACAACATAAATTTAGTGTAAACTTATGATGAGGTGGCTTTTGTTGTCGCTACAGAAGAAAAGATGAGGTGGCAATTTAGTGTAAATTTGTGCTTTATATTTGGCAAAGTGGGCACTTAAATTAGGTCAGGAATAGTACATTCTTTTTAATATATTAAAGACTTGGGGGGGGTGGAGGTGGGGATTGAGACAAGAAAACCTAGGAACGGACAAATATTATAAGAATAAAACAAAGAATTAGAAGAATCACGTTAGATTCTGCAAGTTGGCCACATGAGAAAACATTTAATTTATGTACAGATGCAAGTTGAGCCTAAAAAGCTAGCTGCCAAAATAATTTAATTTAATTAAATTGTGGAGAAGATTGCCACAGTACAACAATAAATTAATTATATAAGGCACTGTGTCCTCCACCGGCCAGGTACAAGTGAAAAGAAAAAAGAAGAAAGAAAAAAATCTATTACATTAAGGTGAGATTCTTATTCAATTGGGATAATTTTGAGTAGGAGTTTCAAAAGAGTAATGTTATTTTCACGCCTATTTATCATATTTATATTACACCAGCTAGAACAGGCTACTCTCTACATTCCAATTTATTTGAATTGGAGAATATTCAATTAGTTATAGTTGATGGGTATTTAAGTTTTTTCACATTTTGATGAGACAAAAATATTCATCTACAGTAGCTAACTGAATATTATCCAATTCAAATGAAATTGAGAGGATCCTAATTCATGTTAGCGGGCGTAACCTGAATATGATAAATGTGTGAAGTATAAAGCTCGATCGAAATTACAGTATGGATCTTAAAAATACTTTTAATACTAAAAAGTTGTGAAAAAATGATGTTTGGTAAAAGGTTTTTTTTTTCCAAAAAAAAAAAACTTAAAAATGAAGTTTTTATTTTTTATTTTTAGTTTTTAAATATACTTTTTGCTTTAAAATCTCTATTTTTCAATGCAATTCTAAACATGTTGGTAGTATTACTTGTTTATAAACGAATTTGGATTGCTAATAATTTCAATTAGGTTGTTGTGTAAATGGGGTATTTTGTACCATCTGATAGGAAGCAGACACTTCAACTTGAAACACCAAATGATTTTTATTCTTTTGATAAAATACTCATTGATAAAACTACCGAAACCACTATCTTGATTGGTTTTAGAGATTCCAGTGTTGAGAGTTCAGAGGTTGGTAGAGGACGATGAGTTGGAACGAATGGAAAAATCCATAAAATTTATTTGAATTAAAAACATGACGTGTCAAATTTCTATTAAATACTGTAAAATAAGGTTTAATTTACACCACATTCTAATAGAATGAGCTTTCATTTGAATTATGTGATGTAAAAAACACTGCGGCATATGTTGTTATAATTTTTTTAACAGTTTAAATTTAATATATTTAAGGATTAAAAAAACAATATGTATAAAGTTGATAATTGAATTGAGGCAAGTTGGGGTTAAAGAAATATTGGTTGTTAGGTAAGCATCCTATCCGGCCAACTGAAACAAGCATGGATATATATAAATATCCCGATGGTGTTAGGTGTGCGATTGCCGTGAGCCATCACCAACTTATTGGGATATTCACAATCCTTCCTTGAGTTCCACAGGGAAAATGAAAGACGTGTAAATCTGGTCATCAAACGTACTCACGACAACGACATTTCAAACTATATCTAGTTGCGCATCTTTGTTTACTGTATAATTTTATTTTATACAAAAGCATCGTTTTTTAATGCATATATAATAAGGTCTGCAGTATTTCACCAACTAATGCAAACCATGGCAAGCTTTTAATTTTAGATAATTTCTCTAAATGTAGAGACGTAAGTTTTAATTTCTGAGGGATTCCTTGTTCTTGTTAGTACTATGATCTATCTTCCCCCCAACAAATAAGAAAGCTCTGGTGGCTCTGTAGCAATATCAACAAGTCATGATCATGAGGTTGGCAATATTATTTTGGAAGGCGATTCTTTGACAATAATTCTTGCCCTTTATCGGGGATCACAAATTGAAAGACAGTTTTTCTTCCAAACTCAGTCAGCTTATTAGGCTGCTCACAAAGACACTAGTCTTTGTATTCATAATTTAGCTCGATGGACGTATCAAACAAAGTCTACGATAGCATTCATTATTCATGCTACGATTTTTTTCCATACTTGAACTTTCTCTTGACAATATGTCTGTAATCTTGTTTGTACTCTTTCATTTTCTATAATCATAATAATAATAAGAGAAGGAAGAAAAAGAAAAAGAGTGACGTTAGGAATGATAAATTCAAAGATAAATGACTGGTATTAATAATTATCAGTTAAACCAGTCCCTTCATTTAAAAGGGTAAAATTATCATTTTATAATTTTTTTTTTGACAATTCTACCCTTCATTTAGAAGGAACCAGCTCTACTCCAATTGAATTCAACTGGAGAGTATCATTCTCTATTTTTCTTATATTTTTTTTTATAAATTTATTAAATCGACCATTAAATTTATAGCATCTATTATTATCTTAGGTAGAGTTTACAAATTAGAAATTAGAATTTTAATAATTAATTTATAAAAAGGTTAAATACTTAATACCCTTGGGGTTTGGAAACTTTATTTTTACCCATCTGGGGTTTCATTTTTATCACAGGACCCCCTTGAGGTTTTGATAAAGGACCAAGTTAGTCCATCCGTTAGTTGACCGTGAGGACTAACACGTGGACCAATCAGATGTTGACATGTGACACCTATTTAATTTTTTTTAAAATTAAAAAAATGTATTTTTTTTTTTTTTTAAAAAAAAAGAAAAAAAAAAGAAAAGGAAAAAATTTGGGGGTGACTTATGCCTAGGAGCCACCCCCATCCGGCCAGATGGCCACCCCCAATTTTTTTTTTTTTTTTTTAAAAAAATATATATTTTAATTAAAAAAATATAAAAAATTAAATAAGTGCTACATGTCAACATCTGATTAGTCTACGTGTCACTCTTAATGGTTAACTAACGGATGAACTAACTTGATCCTTTATCTAAACCCTAAGGAGGTCCTATGATAAAAATTAAACTTCAAAGGAATACAAATAAAGTTTTCAAACTTCATAGGTATTAAGTATTTAACCTTTTATAAAATTATATAAAAAAATATTAACCCTTGGTCATTTATCAGAATTTCAATATGAATTGATGTATAACTGTCTATGAGTCCATGACAGACTTGACAGTCCGTGGAGCTAAAAAGAAGTTTTGGATGCAATTAAAAAGTGGGTCCAAATTACTGGTAAGCGAAAGCGGGATAAAATTATTTATTTAAAAAGAAAGCAGTTTCTGAAATTGGGGGCTATATTAGTCTAGTCTGGGCTGTCTAGCTAAAGCTTGCTTGTTGGGGGTGTTATTAGCCAATACGTGGTTTTCCCCAAAAGCGGTTTTCCAAAAATACGACCCTCCCAAAAACCAGGAGCTTTTGAACGAGGTGGCATTTCCGTGATATGTGGCACTTGAATAATAAAATACCACTCTGACATCTCTAGATGTTTCCGCCACGCGCTGCCTTTGCCTAATGCATGACTTTTGTATGCTTCTGCATGCAACATCACCACCTTTTTTCTCATCCTCATCCACCGTCCGGAATCTCAACTTTCCCACGTTAATAATATCTTGTCATTTACTGAAAAAACTAAATACAATGGGTAGGAAACAAATAATATTAAAAATTCACATGCCCTTTAAATTATCACTTAATTAAAACTTAAAGAGTGTTTGTCATTGTAATTTCATTTAAAAAAATGCGATTTTATTTACTAGATTGTTTGGCGTTATGGTTTTAAAAAATAGTGATTTTGAAAACGTAGTTTTTTTTTTTTTTTTTTTTTTTTTAACAAAAAGAAGTACAATTTTAAAGGCTAAGCTACGATTTTAAAAGATAAATTTTGATTTTATCAAAAGCTTAACTGTATTTAAAAAAATTATATTTCAAATTGTACATTTTAAAATTATTATTTTTATATTGCATTTTTTGAAATCGCAAACCCAGACAGTCCTTAATAATGGTTCCCCAAACTTTCAATTAAGACAAATGTCCATTTAAAACTACAAAAAAATTAGCAATGTCTTCCCTAAATTACAAAAAGAAAATGACAAAAATGATCCTAAATATTTTTCAATAAGACAAAAATACTCTAATCAATTTGAAAATAAAAGAAAAAAAAAACAAAAAAAAATATCCACACCCTAGTTGTTTATTTTTCAAAAAAAAATAGTTTTAATTTTTTTTTAATTATTTTATTAAGAGTATTTTTGTGCTAGGAAGACGTTATCAAATTTTAGTAATTTAAATGATATTGTCTCAACTGAAAGAAAAAACATTATTTTGAAAAAGGTATAGAAACTTTAGCCTAATAATAAAGAAAAAGAAAAAGATAATAATTTCCGGATGAACAGCGAAAACACTTTATAAGAAGTAAAAGTCACATTCAATGCCAGCAATGCACCAAACGGAGGTCGACATGGTTCTAGGATGTGCGCTTGTCCTCCACGTTACAATCTGACTAAAACCATTGCGAAGGACAGCCACTTCAGTCAATATATGAATAATTATATAGAAACAAATTAAATCCTAGTACTCAAAAAAAAAATAATAATAAAAAATAAATAAATCCTAGTACTAAGACTACGAGGTTACACTTTAATGAACAAATGACATATATTTTATGTATTTGAAATTAATTCTTCCTTCAATGGAGATGGAGGCAAAATCAAATGATTTACTAAATAATTAAATACAGTTTGACTTTGTAGATCAATTGCTTGGGATAATGACTGATCACGAGTCATATAAGTATGTTCGACTCTTCACGGGAATGGACTCTCAATATTTCATTGAAACGGAGAACAATTATTTCGTATTTTGTTGAATTTAAAAATATGTTATAACATTATTTAAAAATTGATCCAAGGGTGAATTGATTTAAATATATGCTAGTTAACATTATTTTAGCATTTTCAACTAATGCGGCATGCTCAATTCAGGATAGAAGTTTCTTACAATTTTAAAGATTATCAAATTATGAGAATTTACGTTGTTTCTCGCATCGAACAATGCGAAAAATGCTACCTATTAACAATGTGAATCAATGAAAATTGAGTATAATTTAATTATTTTATTGCACTTGATGTCGTAGAAAAGTTTTGAGCAAAAAACAGTTTTTTGATTTATTGAAGATGAAGTGTCTTCGAGAGTGAAAAAAATATATATATTGAAAGAAAAATTAATTTCAGCTGCCTTGATAATATGTCACATTTTTCACATGTAGCATTTTTAAAATCGGGGTAAATATATCTATAGCCCTTGGGCCAACACGCCAAAATATTTATCTCCATAAGGTTTTTTTTTTTTTTTTTTTTTGAGAATTTATTCCGTGGGTCAATCGAAATGCCAAGAAAATTCTTACTGTCAAATTTATTTTAATTGCAGTTATATTCTTTGAAATGCATTGTTTTGCCACATCATCATAATAATTTTTTATTAATTTAATTTAAATAATTAAATAAAAATTGAAGGGGTGGCACCCCAACCATTATGGGGTGGCCAGGGGTGGCTTCCGGCCACCCCTTCAATTTATTTTTATTTTTATTTTTAAATTTTTTTTAATTAAATTAATAAACGTGGTAAAACGGTGCGTTTCAACCAATCTAACGGCAGTTAAAAAAAATTGATGGTTGAAATTTTCTTGACATTTCGATTAACCCAGAAAGTAAATTGTCGAAAAAAAAAAAACTTAGGGAGATAGAATTTTTGGCGTGTTGACCCTCGAACTTTAGATATATTTACCCTTAAAATCGATTAATGCAAAAAAAAAAAGAAAAAGCATGATTTTAGAATATATATAAGAGATCTTGTTTCACTCGATCCACCTTCTTTATTATTATTATTATTTCTATCTTGGTTTAAGGAAGGAAAAAGGAATATGAATATATGATGATGCACATAAACTTTTTGAAATTTTCCATTATTTTAAAAAGGGAATGACTGAATGAGGAGTTTACCCGAGTCGAACTTCTTTCCCAGTCAGCGCTAATGACGAAACTTGATTCTGTTTTTTCCTATTTTTTTAATATTTTTTGGAGCAACACTTGGTTTACTTTGGTTGTTTATTTCTATTACATAAGACAATATTTTTCAATGTTGCCTCTGAGTTTTATATTTTGGTCATATTGAAAATTTAGACGTCATTTACATCATTCGACATCAAGATATGTTTGCATCTGTCAAAACCCAGTAAATATGACAAATAAAATTGATTGATGTAATAGTTTTTTTTTTTTTTATAACTGAGACAATCGACGGAGAAAGAAACAAAATTCAAAGAAAAAAACAGTGCAGGAAAACAAATACAGACCGACGAAAAAAATTTATAGATGAACAAATGTGCATCGTTCATTCCATGATTAATGATTGAGCCGTAATATTTTTTCTTTTTAAAAAAGAGAAAATTTCCATTTGGATTGTTTTCACGTGGGTCATGTTTAATCACCCCCACAATCAGCCTAATCTTAATTTGACATCATGTCTTATAAGATAAGCATGAAATTGGAGAGAGAGAGAGGGAGAGAGAGCAAAACCGTTGGCTATTTGGGTCATGTAGTGCGCCCACAGTCCCGAAGAAAAACCGGAAACCGGTCACCGGTTTTTCCCAAAGCAGTTTTAGAACCAATACGACCTCCCGAAAACCAGGAGCCCTTTTCCAAGTTTCACTTATTGTTTTTATTTATTTTTTTATTTTTGTAAAATGTTAGAAAAACCAGAGCTCCAGGTGGGGTAGCCTCCCACGATATGTGGCGATTCGACCGCACACTGACTCCTCTACGTGTCCGCCACGCGCCGCTCTTTTCCTTTCTTAATTTTTGTACCCACTTGCATGCCATCCTCCACCACATCCTCCCACTATCTGACCCACCTGCCCCATGTGGCTCGTCTTCTTCTGAGCATAACTACCGTCTTACCCTCACCCTTTACTTCCTCTATTGTACACAGAAAGGTTAATTTCGGGAATAAGAACAAGATGGCCAAGAGTGGTTCGGAATAAAGTTTTGTTTTTTACCCCCACTTGGGGTCGACGGCTTTACGTCCCAATGGCAAGACTGTTTATTAACCCTTGATTGGGGGTCGGGTACACGCGCTGTGAGTGAGATTGGTGCTAGGATTTCCAATTCTTTTTTGTTTTGGTTTTTTAAAGCTTAAAAACTGGTGCAATGCCCAATCCCCTTGAACGTGGAAACCAGTGTTGTAGGAAAAGTAAAAACAACTGCGTACCCCAGTACTTGAAAACCTTCCTTGGGCGAACCCCACAACCTCTTCACTTAAATACCCCACACAACCTTCTTATTATTCTCCCCCATACCCTCCAAAAACCATACAAACAAGCCTCCTCTTTCCTTCTCTCTCTCTCTTTTCTTTCTGTATTTGTTCAGTTTGTGGAGAAAATGCGTATGAGCTGCAATGGGTGCCGGGTTCTACGCAAAGGGTGCAGTGAAAATTGCAGTATCAGGCCTTGCTTGCAGTGGATCAAGAGCCCCGAGTCTCAAGCCAACGCTACTGTTTTCCTTGCTAAGTTCTACGGCCGCGCTGGCCTCATGAATCTCATCAACGCCGGCCCTGAACACCTCCGACCTGGTTAGCCCTCCATACCCTATTTATTATACGTTTGGAAAAAGATAAATTAAAACTTGATTAAAAAATAGGTTCAGATTTTAACGTGTCGCTTTATTCTGTTTTTGCATGAACCAAACAGGCTTTATCTTCTGAAAATGGGGATTGACGTTTTTGTTTTTTGGGGGTTACAGCGATATTTAGGTCTTTGCTATACGAGGCATGTGGGAGGATAGTGAACCCGATTTATGGGTCGGTCGGGTTGTTGTGGTCCGGTAGCTGGCAGCTCTGCCAAGCAGCAGTGGAAGCCGTGCTAAAGGGCGCGCCGATCACGCCGATTACGTCCGAAGCCGCGGCCAGCGACCATGGGCCGCCACTGAAGGCATACGACATTCGGCACGTGTCCAAGGACGAGAACTCTGCCGCGTCCAACGATCCCCACCGGATCAGAACTCGGTGCCGGTTCAAGCGCTCTGTGATCAAGCCAAGAGCCGGCAAGGTCGGGAACGGTGCGGCCGTCGACGGCTCGGCGCGGGGCGTGAAGCCCAGGTACGAGGGTGGGTGCTGTACGGACGAGCTGAACCGATCGACCAGCCACGAGTCGTCTCTGAGCCACCAGTCGGAGCTGGCGCCGAATGTGGAGGGCGAGAGCAAAGAGACCGAGAGCATGTTATCGGTGGAGACGGCTGAGGCTTCGGTCTTGTTCCGAGCCGAGCTGGAGTCCGTGGCTAAGCCCGATGAGCATGCACAGGACAGCGAGATAGGTCTGGAACTTACTCTAGGATTGGAGCCGTTGTCACGTGCCGGTCACGTGGTTCCCGTTAAGAAGAGAAGGGTCGATGCTTGTGTTGGCGGTGGCTCGGCTGAGTTCAACGCCGCGTGTAAGATGGAGCTGGGGCTTTAAATTCTAATTACCCGGCTTAGAGTGAAGCCTAAGTAAAGAAAACTTAAAAAGTCAAGTCCAGTTTTGACGACTCAGATCGGCTTTGTCCATTTGCATAGAAGAGATCATGACCCTTCCTTTTTTCTTCTGGTTTTCCTTTTTTGACTGTACTTTTTTTTTTTTTTTGTTCTTTCCTTCTTTACCCTTTGTGACGAGGTGTACAAAATGTGGTTGCAAATATAGAAGTGGTAAATTAACAGAGGGAGACAAAGCAGAAAATCTTTGTTAAATCTTTCCTGAGTTTTTACGCTATTGCTTGCGACCAAATCTGAAACAGTAATTGCCTGTTGCGTCGGACTTGGTTTTTCTTTTTTCTTCTTCAAAACGTACGTACACGGTTTTGGCGAAAGTACTGTTGAAAAACGTAATCACTAGGCCTCGCTACAAGCTTGACCGCTTGCGCATGCAGAGACTTTTTTGTTTGTACATGGACTGTCGGTTCTGGGCGTAAAAAAAATTGGTGACGATTACACGTTTTCCTTGTTTTTGGGTGTGGGATTAAATGCCAGTGAATGAACTTTAAGAAGAAATATCATTGATGATGTGCATGCGGTCCGCCATTTGTCCCATGGAAAATGCTTGGCTCATGCAACTCTTATACTTTAGGTAAAATAATTTTAAAAAATTTGTAAGTCTTTTTTTTTGCTTAATTATTTCAGGTAATAGATTGCATATAAATTTCCTGCGTCTCTCGCCAATAGATAGCCCCAATCGGTTTCTTCAAAGAAGGGGACAAATATTATACTATGACTTTTCTGCGTAAAATATTTTTTTTAGAAAAATATGTTTTGGTGGTTGATACAATCGAAAACTTATTTAGTTTCAAGAAAAAAAGGTTTTGTTTTTAGATTTTGGAAATTATTTTTTGAGTTTGAGTTTATCCTTGTCAAACCGTCTTACCATTGGCGCTCATTTTTTATACAAGCTAATCAATTTTAAGTAAATAATGCTATAAGTTCTTGTGTTCTTTTAAAAATGATGTGGGTCTTAGAATCACCATTGGACTTGTGATTGATCATTATTGAATTTTGATCAAATGGTAATTTTAAAGGTCACATTATTTTTGGAGGGATACATGAGTGATAGGATTCTCATTATATTTATTTTGAACACATGTCATTCAAGAATTTCCTCCTAAATCAATTTCAAGGAGAACTTGTTGTGTGGATGTTTAAAATTAAGCTCATCTAACTCATAAAAGCTTAGGATCAGGCTTAGGTGTTGTAATTAATCTCTCTACCAGTGCTAAGCTGTAATTCTTGTTGCATTAAATACCTATATGCTTTCTAATGAATAAAAATACCTATTTTTCAGAGGCCAAATAGCAGTACCCAAATAATTATTTTATACAAAAAGAGATCAAGGATAAAAAATGTCCTAAGATTAGACAGAAAAAAGAAAAAGCACAGGTCTTACATTTAAAAAGATACTTAATTACTTATCATATAAGAATAGTCAAAGATTAAATGGTAAGTAATTAAAAAGATAACATTTGACTATTCACATCAATATATGGTAAGTAATTAAGTATCTTTTTAAATGTAAGATTACCTTTTCTTTTTTCCCTTCTGAAGTTGTGATATTACATCAGCTACAGAAGCTACCATCGACAGCTCGTAAGTGGTGTTTATCGAGGTTAGAATTGTCCATTCCAGACTTCCTGGGTTGTATTTGAACTACGATGATTGTTTTATAATTGTTTTAAATAATTACGAAGAATTTCCTATCAAAATTCTCTTCTATACATTAATAACTCCACAATAATTTCAACTGCCCTCGTACTCATCGTTGTAACCTACAGGAATCAAGTTCAATTTTTCCTTTCTCATTAATGAGCTTCTAAACCATATATGCAAAGGAATTTAATTTTCTTTGTTTATCTGTACCTCCCTGCATTCCATTGAACTTGAAGGACCATACAATTAATAAAGGTCAAGTGGGGTTAGCCGTAATTAATTTCATTAGCAAGCATTTTCTCTGTTTCAAATAAAATTAATAATATCAATTCTATGATTAGGATTTAAAGTTGATACTTAATCGTAGAGAGAGATGCAAAACAGATTGTGGAGGACATCAATTCATTAATGAGCATTTGGAATCGTTTCGGCCATTTAGTAGAGGACATAAGACGCATCTTACACTCACTACAAGGATGGAATGTTGTCCATATCAACCGTGAGTCGAATGAGGTAGCACATCGGCTTGCGAAAGCAGCCGCCACAAATGTCAGTGATAGAATATGGAGGGATCAAATTCCAAATTGTATTAGTAATATTGTTTTGATGGAGCAATTAGCTTTATCTTTTGATTGTTGATAGAGCTTATCCTAGCTCCACTCTATGATCTTTATCAATGAGAAGTTATTAATATTTTTTTCAAAAAAAAAAAAACGGTGTACTACATGTGCCAATGCTGATATTGTGTATACCGTTAAATGCACAAACTTTAATTACTTTTAAATACTCTCAATCTCCATAATAGACAAGAGAATATTCCTTAAATTACAGGATTCGAACATATGCTATGTGGGTTTGTTGTCAAGGGTGTGCAGTTACTAGAAAGATTCAATGTACAATGCTTGAATTCTGTCCCTAAACTATAAACTTTGACCTAATTCGAAGCAATTAGTCAATATTTTAGGGATGGTCAACAATATTGTTAGATGTTGGGTGAATTTGACAAAGAGTTTTGAGATGAGAAAAAAAATAGAGAAATTGATTAATGTGATATATATATTATGTTTTTTTAATTTTTTTTTCTTTGCCAAATATGCCCATTATGCCCCACCCCTTCCTAATTTCTCTTTCTAGTCTTCCAGAGAGATAAAACACACGTAGAAAGTTTTCAAAGCGAGGTTGTGACACAATATGCTAGAATATTACTTGACACTTGAGACAGAGAGAGAGATAAATGCAAACAATATTAGTTACACTCGATCCCCTTAAGCTTTTATAATAGAGGGACCCATCACCCATCAACACATACTATCTCCACTCTAACTGCAAGAATGGCCACCATTATTGGCCATGTAAGGCCTTATAGAGCTTTCACCATCATTGAGATTGCCATTTTCTTTTATTTCTTCACTTGTGTGGGTTCAATGAGAAAGGGATCCCTTACGGATTGACTATATACATGCACAATATCTCGCTTTAACTACAAAAAGGAATCATCATCATCATCATCTACCTCATGGGGTTTTATTGGTTTTTACTATCATTTTTACTGTTGTTTACAATCATTGATTATGTTGTCACTCTGGTATACTACTTGTTACAGAGATAAATACTCATTATATCAACTACACTCTTCGACAAATAATTTTTCACATGTGTGAGTAAAATGGACCATCATCATCATCATCATTATCTACCTCATCAGGTTTTATTGGTTTTTACTATCATTTTTACTGTCATTTACAATTGTTGATTATGTTGTCATTGTGGTATACTACTTGTTAGAGAGATAAATACTCATTATATCAACTACACTCTTCGTCAAATAATTTTTCACATGTGTGAGTTTTGTAGAAAAAACGACTATCATGGATTGACAACGCACTTGCATGGTTCTCACTCTAATTATTGCATAGTGTACTACCTACCATCATTCACATTATATAATTTAGAATGCTTGAGATTGTGTTCGAGAAATAGAGCTTTTAAATCAAAAAATAATTTTGGCAAAAGTTTTATTTTTAAGCTTGTACAAAAAATGTATTTTGACCATTTTTACCAAACATGCCCTTTTTGTTTGACACAACTTTTTAGGTACTAAAAGCACATTTGACGCTCTCTAATGCGTTTATATTTTACTTGCAAATCTGATTTTCTTATTGATTAGTGTAATTCTTGTTGAATTTTGTTCGTGACTTTTAAAATTTATTTTTGTCTTGGAGTTGATTGGACTTGTTAATTACAAGATAACCCCTCTGCTTTGTTTACCTCTCAATCTTTGGTGTCAAATCGAATTTGGTTCCCGGATTTCTGTTGCCACTCCAAAAAATTTACCATTTGAACCATTTTCTATTCCTTTTTTTTTTTAAAAAAAAAAAAATTTTATTTTCTCATTACTTGCAATTTTTTTTTTTGGGATTGAATTTCCAGTTTTCTTTGCACTACTTACTTTCTGCAATAAATTTTCCATCAGTGGCCTAGTAGGCCCATTAGAACAGAGGCCTCTTATGGTCCATCGGTTTCACAAAACCATCTAAACGGGTCAAGCCCAACCCCGTTTTCCACAAAGAACATAATTCAAAACTCTAAGCGACCATTTCTCTCTCTCTCCCCCACCCTCTCTGTCTCTCTCTCTCTCTCTACGCCAACTCGACCCGGCAAGCGGCACTGATTTCAACTTCTGTTACTGTTTCCTCTCTCGGAATCGTCTCTCACTATCAAAAACTCTCTCTCTCTCTCTCTGGTGAGTACACTTCTCTCGCTCTCTTCAACGCTCCCCAAAACCCTAATTTATTGTTTTTACTGATTTGTTTCTTTTATGTGTAACTTCTTTTGGCAGAAAATGAAATTTTATCAGAAAAGCTATACCTAATTGTTCGCATTATAAAAATCGATTTTTTAGAAAAATTTTCCGTAATTTGCTTGAAAAAACTTCAAAAATTTAGCTCAATCGAGCTTCTATATGTATTTTTCAATTTGCATTGTAATCTTTGAAGAAAATGTATAATTCGAATTTAAATGAGGTTGGTAACAAGTAATCAGTACCAATAAACTACAAGCATTGATTGCTTAGTATGTATTAGAAGCGCTGTGATTTCTAGGGCTTGAGTTTGCTATTGAATTAGGAAGTTCCAACTGCGTGATGGTGCATGTCATTAAGAATGATAATGTAGGGGCCAATGCTTGCGTGATTTTCTATTGAATTGTTATGTTTTCTCGGTTGTGTTTGAATAGGTTTCAGTTCAGGGACTAAACAAAACCCTAGGAGATGGGATTGTAGTACTCGCGAAACAATTCAGTGAACTGTGATGGAGTTTCTCACTATGATTCGGGATTGGTAGAGAAGAAGGTACTTTTATTCGTATACAGTTCTCTTTTCTGCCACTATGTAACTTTGGCTATTTTGGTTTGCAATTGATGAATTTTCCAACTTCCGTTGCACATTAGTGTTTCTTGTACATTTGTGGTGAAGGTATTAAAATGAATACGAAGAGACTGTATCATCATAAGAGAGATATTGCCTTGCTTTAGTAAAGAAAAGGTGGATAGAAATTTATTTAAAGAGAACATAGCAAGTTAGAAACCTTCCACTAGAAATCTTGATTTTTGTGGTTATTTAAGAACTGAAAAACAAAATTCATGGAACATGGCTATTTGTCTGGACTTCAGTTTCTAAAATTGCAATTCTTTTCTCTTCTTACCTTTTGTGTTAGAATTTGTTTGTTTGTGGAAGTATTTTTTTTTTTTTAAGTAATCAAGATATCATTAAAAGTATAAGGCGCCTCAAGGTACACAAGAAGTATACAAGAGAAACTACCTAACTAGTAGGAGCAAAAAAAGAGAGGAAATTATGATAACTAATCACCAAAGGAAAAATAAAGCAGTTGTCTAAAAGTATAGGGTATTGAAAAATAAAACTTAATCTCCTCCCAAGTCCTCTCACGATCTTCCAAACTTCTGTTGTTCCTTTATCTTCATAGACACCACAAAAGGGACACAAGCACCATCTTCAATACAACAGTGCTCCTAGTGCAATAGCAATGATGATATTGGTACATAGGACAAAGAACTCAGGAACCAAATCTTATTTAGGGCAGCCTCAAGATATTGTTTCTAGGGTTATTTGATTGCAAGCTTTAAGAAAAATGTTGTTTTGATGTTTGAAAGTTGAAGGATTTTTGTGGCAGCAGTGGGTTTTGGACTTTTATGATATGGTTTGGGTTAGGTGTGGTGTGGTGGAAAAGAGGTAGGTAAAGATTAGGGGTTTTGGAGCTCAAAAGGGTAAGTATTTGCAGCCAAAGGATGGTGAGAAAGGGCCAAAGTTGGAGGCTGTTCTGGTGATGTGAACAATAATCTGAGAATAGTGTTTTGATGTTCAAGTGTTTTGGTGGTAATACATGGGAGAAAGAGTATGTTCTTACCATAGAAATTTTTTAGTGTTTAAAGGTGGAAAGTCTAGGTTAGATTGTAGGGTTTGCAAGGTGGATGAGTTGCTGCCAGTTCAAGAAATCATCACACCTTCTAAAACATCACATCTACGGTTTCCTTGGCATCACACCTTAGAGGAGGATTGCATGACACGTAACTCAAAGAAAGCTTCATAGGTTTGAAATTTAGCAAAATATATTTCTCCATTGAATAGAACATATTATGTCTATTAAATAGTCGATTAATACCTAACATTAATAAGATTTGAACTTGATGCGATTTCCAAACAAAATGGTTAATGAAACCAGCAAATAAAAGCCTCATAACATAACAAAACTCAAAATAACACCTAATGGATCAAATGTAGATCCTATGTCCAGAAATCTTAAAATTACAGAAATATCCTTGACTCTTAAAATAACATAAAACTAAAGTAAATTAAAACTGGCTTCTCGTTACTTGGATCATTCTATTTAGTGGTTAGTATGGTCATTATGGAGATTGGAGTGATATTTGTTGTACATAAAAATGGTGTACAATGCCTTTTTGTCTTTTTGGTTATTATTGCCTAACAATCAAATAACCTTTTGGTGGTTGTTTAGGTTTTGATCTTGTTCAAATCAAGGGTATTTTAGTATCAATTCTCTCGGCAGTATGGATGGGAACACACGGAATTTTTTCAAGAAACGCCCCAGCTTCCAATTTAAGAAGAAAGGAGGCAATAAGAAAGGAAGATGGAATAATTTAAGCCGTGAACAGTCTTCAGGGGATTCTCAATCTGTTGACACTGTCTATCGTATACTCTGCCCATCTAGAAAAATTGGTGGTGTCATTGGAAAAGGTGGCAGCATAGTCAAAGCCCTGAGAGAAGAGACACAGGCGAAGATTACAGTTGCCGACTCTGTTCCTGGCTCAGATGAGAGAGTTATTATTATCTATAGTTCGCCTAACAATATTTCAAGGAAACAAAATGATGATGAAGATTCAGCTGGGGAGAATGAAATGGAGCCCATGGAGCCTCACTGTGCTGCCCAGGATGCTCTCCTAAAAGTTCACGACAGGATTATTGAGGAAGATCTCTTTGGTGGCATGACATTTGATGATGATAATGATAGCAATGTTGTCACTGCACGACTTTTAGTTCCAAATTTCATGGTAGGATGTCTTCTTGGCAAAGGTGGAGATGTTATTCAAAGATTGCGGAGTGAGACAGGTGCAAATATTCGTGTTCTTCCTGCAGATCATCTTCCTGCATGTGCTATGGGCACTGATGAATTGGTGCAGGTAAGGTTTCTGTATTTTGCTCCTTTTAGCATGTGAAATGAATCTTCTGGATCAGGAATTGACATAGTAAGCATGCTTTTTTTTTTTTTTTCTTCTTTAAATGAATTCGAATTAAGATGTAGTTGAAGGATACAACTGGATCCAGTTCTTCTCTCTCTGGACTCCACTTTGGTTGGATCTATACTGGGTAATGGCCTTAATTCAGGCTTACTTGGGTCAACTCGTAAAAATGCCTTTTCCCTCTTCTTTGTTTTAAAACTTGACTGGGGTGGTTCAGCTTGATGGTCTGAGCTTGTTTTTCTGTTATAAGATTTGCATTTGATGTGCTTGTCTTAATAAAGTAGGCATTGTAGCACTGTATATGTGCATATAATGACTTTTATTACTTGAGTTAATACTAATAATAAAATGAAATTTTTTTTGGAATGAATTTGGTGGGAAAGAGAATGAAAACCTTTACCTTTAGTCTTGATACATGAATGTGATGTCAAGTTGATGTGCCAAATCTTTATGTCTGGTTTTTGTTGCGTATTTCAGAATATAGAGACTCATCTTTGGGTGGGTTTTCCTAAACCCACTTTACTTGATAAGTAGGTCGACTTAAGTAGAAGGCATTTCGTCTCCTGTACTATTTGAAAGTGTGTGGCTGTCCTTATGCTTGGGAATTTATAGCAGTTATGAGAGGTAAGTGGCATTATGTGCATGCTGATTCTCTAATCATTTGGGAAATAGTTACCTAATCAGAAACGGCCTTTTGATATTGGGAGTCAAATGAACCTACTGGAGCCTTGCTTAGGGTTTCAGACTTCCATAATGTACCCTCGGTAGTCATTTTCTCTGCATTGTCTTATTGGACTATGAGTTCTAGGCTGTGGGTATGCTCATACGTTACACATCAGGCTTAGCAAGCTCTTGCGTGATTTGTTGTCAATGGGGATTGGCTTGATGCTAATATCTGATTTGTACTTAGTTTACTGCTTAGTTGCCACTCTTTTTTCCAGCTTCAGCTGAGGCATGATTTTGTATCCTTCTTGCCTTTGCTGTATATTCTCCAAAAACTAAAGATATAGATGTGAGTCTAGGGTTGTAAATAAACCAGTCTGTTTGACAACCCGCTTGGTTTAACTCGACTCGAACTCGAGCTCAATATTTGTACAAACCCACTCGTTACTGTGGAACCCGCTTGATTAGTAAATGATACATATCCAACTTGCTTGAGAAAACTCAATAGGGGCTTGCGAGCTCAGCTCGTTTAAAGCTCGACCGGTTCGTTTGCCAAACTCGTTAGCTCGTTCATATATATATATATAAAACTAATTTTTAGTTATATAAATTTAATTATGTATATTAGTAATTAAGTAATATATGTAATATAAATTACTTAATATTTATATTTATACTATAGATAAATGTCTAGAGGTTGTTTTAAAATTCGGGCTTGAATTCTGCTCAGATCATATATTAAAGAATTTAATAGTTTAGCTCCAGCTCAAGTTGATCCCGACTTGGCTCGAATAGCATTTTCAACGAACTCGAGCTCGCCCGAATTTTAAACGAGCCGAGCTTAAACACACATTTCATAGCTTGGCTTGAATAAGCATCTTCGTAAACGAGCCAGTCTTGAAATCCTAAAGCTCAACTCGGCTCGGCTCGATTACAGCCCTAGGTGTGACTCTCGGGGTGCCCCTTAATGTTTATACCACCACTCAAAACGACAACTCAAAACACCAATTCATTAGCTAAACTCACCCCTATTTCTCTTACGATGCAACCGGGCTCGCCTCAACAAGAGAAGCTGCATCCTGTAGGCCCTTTGGGAAAGATAGCAGAAAGAGAACCGCTGTTTTGACTCGATTCTCCCCTGTAACCCTTTGCCTTCCTGCCTGCAGGTTGCTTGCTTCAAATTTCTTTCCATCTGGTGTGCAAATATGACTCTTTGGGACTTCCCATGTTTCTTTTGACTCATAGGCTTTTGAAAATAATAGTATTTTGGGGTGGGGGGGTAACCATGGCCAGTGACCAATTAAATCTACTGATTTGAATAATGTGTCAAAAAAATGCAAGAGAAAATATTGCATTATAGGTGCATGTGTGTACAAATTTAAAGAGATTATTGTCATGCCATGGTTTACCCAACTTGGCTCAACATTCCGCATTATTATGAAGATGAAGAACTGTATCTGCCTGCCAAACAAGGGATTTATCACAGTGGATTGTCTCTTGCCTTGGCTGTTCACATGCATACTTACATACACTATATATACATACATTAGTGCATACATACACATGTATGTGTATTAAAATATATTGACATTAAATGGTTCCATTTCTACTTGATAGTTGGGGTCCTTAATTGGGATCCTTTTCATGTGATTGGAAATTGTATTTGATTTGTTTTTGGTGTGGAATAACAAGAACAATGATCAGGTTTGTGTTGGAACTTAACCTTTCCAAGCTGTATTATGGGATTTGGTTGAAGTCTTCTGTTTTGCGTACAAAGATGTTCATAGGTATGACTATGTTTGGTGCTGTAGAGCACTATAAGATATCATTACTTTTCAAGATGGACCGAGCTGGCTATTGGCAGAGCAGTGAGGTTCCTTTGTGTTGTAGTCTTAGTTTGAACTTTGCTGCTTGGAAAAATTGCTGATAGGTCAAATGAATCCTGGTTTAAGAGTTTTTCTTCTGTATCTGGAAGCCACAGTGCTAACTGCAATATATTTGCTTTTAGTGTTAAGTTTATTGTTTGCTCATTTGAGACAAAACGTGGGAGTAGTCCTGTAAAGATGTGTTGTAGCTTTGTTTGTCCATGTAATGATTGTTCCCCTAGATGTTTGGCGACTTTAATAACTCAGGAAAATATCTCAATAGCATGTTTTTAGGATTTTTCCAATTTTACGTTTAAGGCTAAAGTACATTTTTGTTTGGTAAGTTTATGTTCAATTTGGTCCTGGAAGTTTTGGTTTGATGTCATTGTAGCCCTTCCATCCAAATGGCAGTAAGAAAAAAAAATCCATGAGAGAATGAAATGAAATGAAAAGAACTTTCAGGAAAAACTGCAAGCTGTTAATGCATTGTTCCACGTCTGCAAGAGCCCTAACTCCACCACAACCACCGCTGCCACATACTTTGAGGCTCAGTAGGGTTTTGAGGAATTCTCCACTTTTGAGGGGTTTCATTTTGAAATTTTCAATATCCGTTGTAACAAGTATATGCATTTGGAGATGTGAACTAACAATGATTCAATTCTTAAAAATTTAAATTTGAGAGGAGACGGTTGGGTTGGTTAGTGGAGACTTGAAGTTGAATTGGTGGGGGGAGGAGGAACAGAGAAAAGGAGGTGGTGGATTCAGTTCTTATGGTGGAGTGGTGTAGATGGTGCAAGAGAGAATGGAGGTGAGTGGGAGGAGAAAGAGAGAAGGGTAGATAGTGGTGACCTCTTGGAGGTGGTGGATCTATTTCTCGTGGTGGAGTGGCGGAGATGGTGGGGCAGAGAGATGAGTTAATACTTTTTTTTTCTTCCTAATAAAAACAACAAATAAAAAGTAAACATTTTTTTTTCATATTGAGTTGCTAATATTGCAAACTGATATGACATTGCCTTCTTTTTAATGTTCTTTAAATTTTATTTTTTCTCAAGAAAATTTTCACCAAAATTATGTCATTTTACACTCATGTACATGTTATGTGATATTCATCGTGAGCAAGTTTGACAGATTTGGATGGAAGGACTACACTGACAACAAACTGAAACTTCAAGGACTGAATCAACCCAAAAATAAACTTGAAAGGACCAAAATGTATTTTAGCCTATTGTAAAATATAGATGCAAGTGGACTAAATTGGATTATTGTATCATGAATGTGGGAGCTGAAAGTGGAAAGGCTGTGGATTGAATGATATCCGCTATATCTAAGCCAAAAATGATTAGTTGAGTTTGATATGATCCTGTCTTGTAGGAAGTTTACTCAATGCTTAAGTGGATAAGGTTAACATGATTTGAATTTCATGGAGACCATTGGCTTTTGAAATTGTTTTGCTTTCTATCAATTTCGAACTACGATGGATCTGTAACTTGAGTTCCGTCCTGTGAATCAGTATAGTGGGGTGCAGGTCCTCTTCTTGATGGGTCGTTCTTGAGTTTTCCCATGCTTATCATGAGTAGCTGACTGGAAAGTTTGTTAGCGTCTTCAAAGATGCAAGACACCATGATCCATATTGAGCTGAATGATGTGCTGTTTTAAATATAAATTTTTTTCGGAGGATTGTGTTTTTTGGGCCGAGTTTGAGTTTAAAAGATGTGTGATCAACTGTGTATGCACCTGGAAAAGTCAAGCATGCCTTGATGAAATGGTGGCAGATGCAAAGGATGAGGCCAGGCATGCAGAAAAAGAGGTGGGTGGACTGACTTCTTCTCACTACTGCTGTTCACTGACAGTGAACAAGTGAAGTGGCAAACTTTAGAAATATGAAATGGTTGAAGTATCGGTGTCTTTGTATTGATCCTCTCTCTCTCTAGAGTTCAATCTTGCTTTTCTTCCTATTGTGGTCCCATGCTATCTTATATCATCAATGAGTAGAATGTATAGGATATTTCTGGTGGTGTCAGAGTACATCACCCATTCTTTTCAGAATTTTTAAATCATTGACAGTTTCTTTATGAAGTATATCAGAATTTCGTTGTTTCCCCCCCTTCCCCCCCCCATTTTAATAGTGAATTTGCTTTTAGGTCTTGGCATCTAGTAAAATGATAGATTGACTACGTTATTTTCTGAAATAGCTTTTAAATCTTGAAACATCTTTTAGTCTTTATCTATGTGTGTGTGTGCATGTGGTGCAACCTTCCATTTTCCTTATTATTTGTATTAGGTGGGCCAAGTAATTCCCAAATTTTGGTTTTTCCACAATTTCTTTACTTTAATTTCTCTTCTATTGGCTGAACTTAATGCTTAACGTAGAAATTTTCTTTTACATGTCAAACTAACACAGTATCCCTTCATGACGTGTGAGTTTAAGTTGGAGTGGTTAGTTTAAATTGCATGACTTGGAGTAGGTGGTTAGAAGGGGAATAGCATTGGTATTATAGAGCCTAAGTGGTGTCTCTCGTGAGAAAGTTGGCGGATTATGATTGTGAAGCTTGTGGAAGCTTTCATAGGCCTTATTATGCAAGAACTAAGGAAATAAGGTGCAGGAAATTCTGGACAGCAGTGAGTAAGGCTTTTGGTAGTGAGTTTGAGGTGTTTATTTGATGAGGAAAGGCTGGGATAACATGGGGATTTAGGGTTTGTAGTTTATGTTGGGATGACATACAGCCAGGAAAATAGTAATTGGGTACTGTCAGCTGGGCTCTCAACAGTGACAAGACCAGTAATAGAGTCTGGTTTTTGTAGTTTTGGCCTTTGTCTCTAGGATTTGACTTTGATAGGAAAAGTATTGTGCTTTTTATAATATGGTTTCTACAGTGTAAAGTAGTGGATTCCTATAAACTGATTGTTGTACTTACATATCGACAAGGTGCATAAAATAAAGAAAGAAGATGGAGAAGAAAGAGCGGAGGAAGAGGACTTACAATACTGTGCAATAAACAAAATCATGTTGTAAATCTTTATCCAATATGCATCAATCATGAGAAAGATAATCTAAATTCTTTTCCTATATTGAAAATCCCTACTAAAGATAAATCCGAACCCCATACTAAACAAATCTTAGCCCTAAATAAAAAAACTTCCTAAGACTAAATCTAACTTCTAAGGGTTTTGCATGGGTCCAGGCTTTGCTCAACAGGAGTAGGTACATGAAGTAGCTCTGCCTTGGAGGGTTTCCCGTCATAAAAAAAAAAAAAATAAAAAAAAAAAAAAAATCTTAGGTCTAAAGATTTGGGTACTTAACACAGGACCAAAAGGACTTCTTAACTAGATTTGGCCTCCTTCACTAGGGGAGGCTAAAAGTCTTAGTCTTGGACTCCTAAGTGGGTAATTTTTCTCAAGTCATTCCATGGCTGTTGAATCATGGTTTCAGGCTGTTTCATCCTGCACATCAAGATTTGAAGGTTTTAGAGGAGTCTGAGTTGGCTATGTTACTTGATTGGGTTGTTGATTTTTGAACATATTATCTCCAGTGACTGAATATGTGGTGTAGTGACATTGAGGTTGGTTCTCCCCAGTTTGTGCGATTTTGTCCATTCTGAGAGTGTTTGATCTGGTAAATGTCTTGGATTTCTTTTTTGGGAACCCAAAATTAGTTGCATATAATGTTGATGACTTCATCTAGTGTTGACTTTGAAGCAGGGTTTCAACTAATAATTCTGAGCATTATGTAAGTTCGGGCCAAGCTTGAGTGGGTTCAGTGGCAAGAATATATAGAGGATTGCCCTGAAAAATGAATGTTTGAGAAGTATAGAATGTTTTTTGATAAGAAGTATAGAATGTTGGCATCTAACTTATAAGTTTTCCCTTTATTGGTTCACTGTATGATTTTGTCTCTGTAAGTCATTGCTAGTGCTTCTGAAATGATTGATATGTGCACCTATCCAAACATTGTGAAGTGAAGTTTTTTGCCACAAATTGTCTTCTGGATGCAAAGACGCTGTTATTGGGATTATCTGCTGTCTTTGCTAATCTCATACTAACTAATTTTTGTGCTTTTCCTTGTTCATGTACTACAAAAGCTATGTTTAATTTGTGCTATTCTTGCCTTCATTATTATTTATTTTTTTCTAATTTCTGAACATGATCATATTTGGAAATTTGTTTTGGACAATTCTGATTTTTCTTGGAACTCCCTACAATTTGTAATTTTGGAAGGTATATTGCAGATATCTGGAAAACCAGATGTGGCAAAGAGAGCACTTTATGAAGTATCAACGCTGCTGCATCAGAATCCACGCAAGGATAAACCTCCTCTGAGTTTCACTATGCCTTTTGGAGGCCAAGGATTTCATCCTCCTGGAGCTCCCATGCCTAGTATGCTTCCACCTGGAAATCCAATGTGGTCCCATCGGAACTCTAGTTCCCATGGTATGCCGCCTACGCCATGGATGGAGGGGTATGGAAATCAGCATTCCAGATTTGCACCAGGGGGTTTCAATGGTATTCCTCCTGGACCTGGTGCTGAAGCTTCAGCCGAGTTCTCTATGAAAATTTTGTGTTCAGCTGGGAAAATTGGTGGGGTGATTGGCAAGGGAGGTTCTAATGTAAAACAATTACAACAGGAGACGGGGGCCAGTATACACGTCCAGGATGCATCAGCTGAGTCAGATGAACGTGTGATTCGGGTCTCTGCTTTTGAGGTCTGCCTTTTCTGTTACACGTCAACAATCTCTCTCTTACATCTCGTCATATGGTTCATAGGCATTACTCTTATGGACATCCTGTTGTGTATCAATTATTGGTGTCAAATGAGGTTTTATTGCTGCCGATATACTAGTGGTGGATCATTGTACTTACGTTGTTTCAGGCTCTCTGGAATCCAAGATCAGAAACCATTGAAGCAATTCTTCAGCTTCAGAATAAAGTTAGTGAATACTCTGAAAAAGGTAATATCATTACTAGGCTTCTTGTTCCGTCAAGTAAGGTTGGTTGCATTCTTGGTCAAGGAGGTCATGTTATTAATGAGATGAGGAGGAGAACCCAGGCAGACATTCGTGTTTACTCCAAGGATGACAAGCCTAAGTGTGCAGCAGATGATGAAGAGCTTGTGCAGGTGATGGGGGTTAGAACATGTTTTTTTAATACGTTCTTTGTAATATGCCATTGTTACTACTGTTTTCTGACTGTTCTAATTTTTGAGCCATGCAATCATCCACACTTATCCGTATGCTTTGAATAATTCAGGTATCTGGAAACTTTGGTGTTGCTAAAGATGCATTGGCAGAGATTGCCTCAAGACTCAGAGTGAGAACTCTGCGAGACGCAAATGCTGGAGCAGAAGGTGCTCCTGTTGGCCCTGCCCGGGGATTTGGTCCTGCAGGAAGCATGCCTGGTGGAGGGTTCCCACCATCTGGCACAATGGGAGCTGGTAGCTCTGGTAGATATGATCCCCTAAAGGTACCTTTTTATCCTCTACTGTGTGAACGTTTTTATTCTGAAAGTCATTTGATTTATTTATTCATTTTAAAGAAAGGCCAGTGTTGGTAATTTAATAGTAAAATATAGTAACTTAGATAAATATCATAACATAAAAATATTCCCAATCTATAATAGGTGTGAATAATCTAGGCATCCTGGCATAATGGTTAGATATGGAGTATAATTTATACTTTATCGAATTGTTGTATTGTACTTAAAGACCACTCATAGGCTATTCCTTCTTACTAAGGCAGGTCACTTCCTTTTGGCATTCTGTTGTAACAACCTGTTGCTCTTGCCACTGTTCCATCCTGCCAACCCCGCGACCGCTCCCTCTTCCACCACTTCTGCCCCCATCTATTGTTGAGTATGTCTTAATGTGTACCATTTGTCCCCTGATTGATAGTTAAATGGGTTTGTGGAAGGTCATTTAAGTTTAATTAGTGCCAGTCCCATGTGAAAAGTTTCTGGTTTACCAGGTATATGGGTTCATTCAGGCTGATTGTCACCCTTGGGTGTATTACTGATATGGCATCCTTGGGCTTATATTAAATCAACATTAATGATATTATTGGTTCGTAGACATTCTAGAAAATATATAGTTGGTTTCTAATATTAGCTCTTGTGAGGTTCATAGTTGTAATAGTTGTTGTATTGGACCCACATTTGATTTGTTGTGTTCTACTGCATGTTCCTAACTCAAGAGCAAATTTCCCCTTCTTATTTGATTACTGATTAAGGTACTTCTATGATAAATGCCCTTCCATGATAACTAATTTCAAGTTGATGCTCTTGAAGGTTGATGGACATGAATATGAACCTCAGAGCTATCCAGTTACCGCTGCTGCTACTGGGTAGTGTGCCATTCAAATCTTTCTTTATGTAAACTTCACAATTAATTACCGTGATTGAGATGGTTATTTTTTTTGTGCCAGATACCCCAATGTCAATAGTGCTTTGGATGTTAAGATTCCAAACAATGCAGTTAGTTCTGTTATTGGGTCAGGAGGGAGGAACATTTCCAATGTTGGTGAGGTATGTTACTGCAACCTTATGGTCTACTAGAAGGGAAGAAATTTGGTAAAACGAATATAACTTTGATTGAGAATTAATTTTAATTTTGTGGATTGTACTTCAAACACACGTAAAATCTAAATTTAGATGGTCCTTGGTTTGGTTTTAGTTTTGAAGATACTTTTTGGAACTGAGTCTGGAGAGGCTGAAATCTTGGTGTGGTTATTGATTTACTGCATCTTTTTCTCCTCCCCACACTGCAGAGTGTCCTATTTTTTATAATTAATGGAGGAAAAACGAATAAAGGAAAGAAATTGATAGAGGAAAATACACTTTCACCCCAAAACTACCACGCCTCTAGCACTTAAAGGTCACCAAACTTTAAAATGTGATATTTACTCCCCTCCAACTACCACTCCATTATAAATCACCCCCTACTTTAGCATTTGACATTAAAATGAATAGGAAATTCCTCTTGTGCGCTTTGTGTGACTTTTTTTGACTTTTAACTTTTCAAAGTACCCTTAAATTTTTTTTTTTTTTTTTTTCAAAAATAATTTTTAGGGGCATCTTGAGAACTTCAAGTAAAAACAATTTGCGTGTGGTGCATGGGCGGCATTTTCTGCCTATTTTAATGCCAAAAGCAGAAAAGCTAATGGAGGGTGTAATTTGTAATATGGTGGTAGTTGAAGGGGGTCACGCTTCGCATTTTAAAGTTTGTTGGTTTTAAGTGTCAAAGGGGTGGTAAATGTATTTTCCCCAAAATGATTATATTCATTTCCTCCCACCCTCGCCCTTGTTTTGTCCCCCTTATTATTTGTAATGCTTCTGGATCAACTTTGTTGCATGATGAGGATTGTTGATATTATTTCATGTTTCCGTTATATTTATATAACTTTTAATCTATGTTGCTCTCTAGCATTGTTAAAAATTCAAAAGCTCAGATTTGCTCACATGTATGCCTTAGGGCATCATGGCAAATGACTTACAATTTGGCGTAGCTTATGCACAATACTGTGCTCTTTCTTGTGAAGCGCCTCAGGGTTACAAGGCACAAAAACACGTATTTGTACCTGTTTTAATTTATATTTATGTAGATGGACTTTATACTAATTATATTAGCCGCACTTTGTCATATATTAATGTGGTCTTCGTTAGATATTAGCCTTTTTGTGGTACATATATTTCACCTTTTTGTGGTACAAAACAGATCCTCACCTTCTTGTTACTAATCCTAGCTCTGCTCTTTACCCTTTTTGGCTATTTTATCTCTTTTTTTTACTTTCATGTTTCTGTAACCTTCTAATACTAATCAATGGACGAGTTCAGATTTGACATGTATAATGAAGCCATATACTTTCGTGGTTGAATTTTGTTTCATGTCCTTGCAATATGAATATAAAAAAATATGAATAAGCATATATTATGTTAAATTTTGAGCTGATCACATCATCTCATACAGCACAGTTGCATTATTGTTCAAGCTTCTTTGAATTTTTTATTATTATTATTATTTTTTATTTTTTGCATCTTCAAAACATGTTCTTCAGTCAGGCTCAAGCCTTATTTTGTACGTTGCACCTAGGCTCTTGAAGACATTACTGATTCAATGTGTTGTGTGTGTGTTTCGTTTAATAATGTCAGCTCCATTTCATCTAAATTTTTAAGTCTAGTAATTTCAATCGCTGTAGAAATGAAAACCGAATATTTTACCCTTTGTGGAATGCCCTCATTTGCCATATATTTTAAATTTTTGGTATAATCTTCTTGTCATTCATCTTCCTTTTCAACTTGTTTAATGCGATACAATATTTTTTTATTTGTATTTTTTTCTAATCAATGTGGGAGAGGGGGGGAAAAGGGGAATGCGATACAATCATACAATATCAAACTCAGAACTTCTGTATGCCAATTTCTTGAGAAATTTATTCTGTTCAGGTTGGGGGAGCAAGAATGAAGCTCCAAGACTCTCAGTCTGGTGGCTCTGAATGCATCGTTGACATCCGGGGTTCTTCCGAGCATTATAGTTCATCACAAAGTATCCTTCAATCCTTCCCGGCTTCTGCTGGACAAAACATGAACTCTCAGCAGAACTCCTACCAGAACGTGAATGCTCAGCAAGGCTCCTACCAGAACGTGAATGCTCAGCAAAGCTATCAAGGCTCCTATCAGCAAAGCCCCTACCAATTGATGGGTCAGCAAGGATCCTACCCCAACATTAGTGTACCGCAAGGCACCTACCACAACATCAGTGCACAGCAAGGTTACCAGTACTAACTCTGATTTGGGCAATTTTGTACCATAATTACTTCTTGTGTTCAAATTAACATCCTGACAAAGTGCTTAGAGGTTCAGTTATCACATGACTGTTATGAGGTTGTTTAGGTGTGAACCAAAAA
Organism: Corylus avellana; assembly: GCF_901000735.1. NCBI lineage: Eukaryota > Viridiplantae > Streptophyta > Magnoliopsida > Fagales > Betulaceae > Corylus > Corylus avellana. The sequence goes on along the minus strand of NC_081545.1, from coordinate 29,074,118 downwards.
GGGAAAAAAAAAAAAAAATCTGCTCTGCTGAGCTGGAGGGAATTGTAAGCAAGCATCTTTGTGCGGTATAAGAATACTTACATATTGTTTTTCTGTCAGGATTCTTGTATAGACAATTCAAATGTTGTCGAGTTTAGATCTTTACAATTTGCTCGCTGATGAGTTTATTCAAATGTCGAAAGAAAGAAATCTCCAGTATATTTAGGGCTTATGTACATTTAGAGCCCACTGCAACTATTTTATGCTGTGGATGGCGGATAAACATTGTACAACTTTGAAGCCCAAGCCCAAACAATGATCTGCCCTTCGTCAAACAATTTATATATGTTGATTGACAATAAACATAAACCTGGTTTCCAATTTTTCATCTGAAAAAGAAAGACGGCCTTTTGCTGATAATCTTGGTTGTTACATTCACACATACTTTTGGCAGATTATTTTTCAAACTTTCGGCATAAGATAAAGCTCCCATATGCCGTAGCAAATTCAAATACGAGAACAACCATGGTTTCCAGCTAGAAAACCACTAATAAATTGTGTTATCTGCTTACTCAAAATACCTGTCATCCAATCTTCTTGAAAATTACTCTTGAAAGCTCTTCCATCCTTTTTCCCACATTCAAATCAGATTTTTATGTCGGCTTTCGTGGAAGTCCCAAAATTCTTTGGTCGAGCTTTTAGAATAAATATGCTAGAGCATTTACATCCGAAAGGCTATATTGTTGGCGGCTATTTTGTTGAGCCATAGTGTTAAAATCACCCTCCATCCTGCTTAGCAAACTAGCCAATAATTTGTTGAGGTTGAGCACTATAGCTCAATAATGTATAATTTTATTAATAAAAAAAATCATTTCATCATCTCTTCTCTAATTAAAAATTATTTAAGATTATCTCTCATCTCTCGTAAAACTACAAAAAGAATAAAAAATAATAATTTTTAAATAAAATATTAAAAGTTAATAGTTAAAATGCTAAACCAGATATAGGTACTTTAAAAAAGTTGATAGCTAAAAAAAAAAAATAGATATTTTGGCTAAATTTTTATTGAGAAGGATGTGAATGCCGGCATCTTTTTCTTTTGTCGTTGAAGTATCCCCTTGCATTTCTATTCTTTCGTAAAAGAAGATCCAAATCTTAGCTCTACTGTGAATCCAAAACTCGGCCGGCTCGATGTTGACGTACGGTGTAACCCAAATGTAAAAAGCTTGCCGACAAGTTGCGCCCATAATGCAACTTTGAAGAAGCATGGCGAGCATGGGAGAGCACTTTGCGGATCCGTGGTTGACCTGTATTGGGTGGTGCAGAAGTACAAGTTCAGTGTTGAGGAATGGAGACCATTTTAAACATGCAATACCCAAATGGATAAATCCTAGTGCTCAAAAACCCATGATGAAGCCACAAAGAGTTTCTCATAGATGATAGATCCTCAATATTCCTCATGCTCAATATGGGAAGTGCTCCTTCCACTTGGCCATTTTCCCTTGGAAAATGGTGGTGAGCCCTGTTGAAGATTTTTGTTGTTTGCCTCAATCCTCATCCTCCCCCAGCATATCAATTCTATGGGTTTCCGGGAAAGCACTTTCCATTTTATCCATAAATGGAATTTTGTCGTACGGGGTTATGGTTTGTCATTTCATTGACGTGTGACACTTGCATCACCACAGGGAGCAGCACCAGTGTCGACGATTATCCACTTCAAATTTTTGAGTGCTCCAACCACACCATGCAACCAAGATTGTCTTAATAAGCACCTAATGGAAATAAATAAATAATTCGAGTTTGTTACCACCAAGGCTTTACTTATATTAATAATCCAAAGTGTCTTCGTTCCACTCTTTTAGGGGTTTGGACTGTTGGAATCTAAAGAATTTTTCTACCAAATCATAATTTTTACCATCTTCCTTACTTTTATTAGCACTCCTCAACCACCCATTTTATCTTATACATATACCATTTTGTAACACATTATACATACAATAAATATAAACGTACATAATATAGTCCTCCTATCAAGCATTGGTACAAAGACAATACCTACAGGTTCCACAAGCCTTGATCTACATTGTGCGAGCCGAAAAAAGTTATTATGATACTACATGCACTCTCACACACTCCTAAAAGATTTGTTTGGCAACAACGAGAGGATTTTCGCTGCACTGTTCATATATCGGTTGACGAGATGTATCAGGTACGGAGGCTTGGCGAGATGGGCTGCAGGGAAAAAAATGAAGGCCAATTTGAAAAAAATAGAGCAAGTGAAATTCTTATATTGTCCTCATGTTTTGCCAACTAAAATCAACACCTAGCTTTTTTGTCACTCTACCAGGAGATGGCTTGTCGAAGACTTTCATTCCTAGAGCCTTGTGCCGCAACCCTACAGATGAGGACTACTGAAATCTGACGGCAAACAGTGCCGTGGAGCGTTTGGTTTGGTTGCCAAACAACACCTAAGCTTTTCACTTGCTTCACATCTGGTCCCCACCTTCTATCACGGGCCATCGTAACTAGCCATTTTAGCCACCTTCTTCCATAGTGGCCTAGTTTAGCCACCCATTGTTAGCCCAGTTCAATAGCCCATCGCCAGCCTAGTTTAGCAGCTCATCGTCAACCTAGTCCATCATCCCTTTGTTGGCCTAGCCGTACGTCCACCGTCTCTGATCACCATCGCCCATCATTTCTGGCCACCTTTAACCAATTTGTAACAAATTATGTACAATTCAATATATACTAAATGTCTAATCAATTTAGCTTGTATTTTTAGAAAAAAAAAAAAAAAAAAAACAAGTGTAGTCCTAGTGGGCATTAGTAACGGTGGACCTAGATATCTAAGACCAAACCATCTTAAATCTTTATCTTTCCTTGCTGCTTTTGCTTCTCCTATTCTATCTTTTATTTTAATATTTCCTAGTTCTATATTGGTTTGGTAGATGACTCCCTACATTTAAAAGATTAGTCTTGATTTTAAATGAATTGCCGACTCCCTTAAAAAATAAGAAGATAAAATTAGTCTTCTGCATTGTTCACCTTTTCAAATGTCTTCTTTAATAATAATTCACTCGGAGACCTTATTCGCTAGGCTTTTCTTCAACTTCCTCCCCCCACCCTCCTTCCAAAGAAAAAGAACACAAAATTCCCGATAAGCTTTGGGAATTTATAAAGAAATAAGAGAAAAACAAAGCGCTGCAGCGCTAGGATCCATATATCATCTTCCGCCCTCCACCCTTTTTCCTCTCTCTTGGCATATTTCACCTTACCGGCCTCTTGGACGCCCCAAAATTACTATACTCACATTACTATTAGGATCCTATGTCTCACATGGTTTAAGTGCAATTTTAACTATATACATGTATATAAGTAATATAAGCAGTGGCGGATCTAGGAGTTCATTCTACCAGGGGTGTCAATAAAATAATAAAATATAATGATAAAGTAATTTTTTTTTTCTTTATATATTATATTTTTATTATAATATGGTAAATACAATAAAAAAAAAATTATACCACAATATATCTATCACAAAAGGCATATTTATATGCTAAATTGATATATTAGTTACTATGTAGGCACTAGTACAAAAGTAAAGGAAAATACAAAATACAAAGTACCTAAAATTGCATTTTATGCGGTCTTAGAGAAACAAAATCAAGTATCAAATCTGAATCGAAGCTTTCAGTAATTTCTCTTTCAATGTAGACAAGTAAAATATCTTCAAGAAATTCATCTTCCATTTTGTTACGAAGTATTATTTTAATAATTGTTTACTTCTCATACTCTAATGATATTATAATAAAATTATTAGCATATTCCAATAACTATATATTAGCCTAAAATGAATTAATAAAAGGAATAAATCTAAGATTTGCAATAATCGTCTGAAACTCATTGATGTTTGACAAAATTCCAAAGTATATAAAACACACCAAACAAAAAAAAAATAACAATATTGTTTTAGAATAAGATAAACAAAATGATGAAAATGAGAGATATATCTTAATTAAAAAGCTTAAATTATAACCAAGACAAATTAAGGCGTTAATAGATTTAATTATAAACTTTACTTTCAACTTACTCGGTTGGGTACTTGGATTATGACAAGAAAATGTCAAATATTGATAAATAAACATTAAATTTCTTGACACTTTTTTTTTTTTTTGGGTAACAAAATTTTGTTACCTGGGCTGGTAAACAATTCATGCCAGAAAAATACTTTAATTTTTTTTTACCAGGGCGACCGCCCCCAGGTCGTCGCCCCCACTTCTCTCTGCCACTGGATATAAGTTCTTAGGGATCCTCTCCTTTTCAATGGTGATATAAGGAGGATTAGCTAGAATCCTCCCAAATGTGATGTGACTGTTAAAATCAACATTAAATTTGAGATGGTCGTTATTGAATTTTGATCTATTATGATTTTAAAAGCTATGTCGTGTTTGTGAGGACTCTAAAAAGACTCTCTAGTCCTCCTTATACCATCACTCGTTAGGATCACTTATGAAATAAATACAAGTTATTGATTTGATAACCAAACTCACTCATTTAAAAAAAAAATCTTTACATGTATGTTTGACATTCATGTTGTCTCATCAACGGCTATATTCATGGACTAAAAATGGATTTAACCGTTGTAAGTGTCAATACAATGTTTCTGATAAAAATAACTAGCAGCCTTGCATTGATTGCTTACCAGAAAATTTGTTCATGCAAGTTGAAAATTATGAAAAAGACTGCATGGGAAGTGCTCCTATTTTTGTACGTAGACAATATTATGGAAATACATGATATACATAGTTGAAACTCGAAAGTAGTTAATCGATGATTTTGACTTTGAAGGATTTGAAAACGTTGTCAACTTGTCATTCAATCGTAATGTCAACTGGGAACTATACTCATTGCTCTCAGAGGTCACCATGCACTCACCTCATATCCTATGCGCACAACTTTATAGAACCAGTTGACGATTAAGTTTAAGAAAGGCTGTCATTTTTATAGAATAAAGTTACCAAGTAATGCGTTTCACCATCAGGCTGACACTTGCATTCCATCTAGGATCATTCTCGTATAAACCTGCCCCGCCCTCTTGGCAAGTGGACACCCCTGTGCATTGGGATCTACAATAATTATCGTAAATTGCTAATAATTTAGACAAATAATATGAAGGAGTTGATATATATAAAACCCATCCCTTTAGGTTGTCTGGACAAGTGGATCGAAAGATGCCATAATAATGTTCAAATTACTAGCAATTCAGATTGATTCTGAGCCAGCATGCTAGTGTCGGTTGGATACAGTTTCTATATATATATTTGCTTGTTCTTGGTGTGTGGATGCATGTCCTGCAATCTGCCGACAATAATAGGATGCCACGTGTACGGGCAGGATAGGATCAAATCTTAGATTAAATTCTTTTGAATCCAATGAAACAAAAAGAAAGAGAAAGCAAAAAATGTTTTGATGACTACTATATAGCTAGCTAGCAAGTCATAAAACGTACAACTGCAGTAAAAAAGAGTTGATTCACTTAATTGAGATATATATGGGAACCGACGCATCATGCATGCCTATAAGACTGTAACTTCCGTCTCTCTTCCACTCAATCCAGTTTATTAGATATGCCAACGTACGACTATCTAAAATATCTGTCCAAAAACATGCCCTAATCCAAGGTAAACTTGACTTGTTCATAATGAAATCTTGCAAGTCTAGCAGCTAGATTGGTCGGCGAGATTTGGTAGGATCTTCTATTGCCTCACTCAGTCAAACAAGATATCAAGTATTTGGGTTTAATCAACCATTCATCACATCTTTATCTTTTTATTTTAGTTTTCTGAAATCCCCCCACTACTTGAATTAATGTTTTGTTATAATAAGATAATTAACTAAGGCCAAAAAGCAGAACAGATTTTTATTTATTTATTTTTCTATGGAGTTTCCACTTAAATTGGATGTTACTAGTTGCAGCATAGTTGAGCCAATCGATCTCTCTCAAAATTAAGGTGCCAGAAGATATTGTTCACGATTTTAAATTTATTACTTTGAAGATGTAGAGAAATGGTGGGAAATTTTGTGTTTTGCGTTTAGAATATCACCCAAATAACATCGTCAAAATTTTATTTTATTGCATGTAACGGTATACATAATGTCACGTGATAAATATGTTGCTAAGTTATTTAAATTTTTTAAAAAATATGATATCATGAACATCGTTAGATCCATATATAATAAAATGGCTCCAAGAAAAATCCATCTCATAATTAAGAAGAAAAGGGACAGTTTTGTGTAGATACAACTACTATGTACGTATGAGTTCCTTGATGTTAAATAGCATGTATAAATATTATTGCACACACTGTTTTGATAACAATTTCATGTAGAGGTGCGTCATTTATCTGGAAAATATTTTTCCAATTAAGCGATTCTCTAGAGAGGTATCATGGTACTCTTAGAACCATTAACTATAAGGTGGCAGACAAATATTATTGACCATTATTTTTTTTAAAAAAAATTTTGTTATGTATAAGTAAATGGCTTCCACTTCTAAGTTTTTACTGGTTAATTCGATGTAGGGTTGCAACTTGCATCCTCCAACATCAATGAATTTCAAAGGGAAGTAGAATTGGTTGGAGGTCCCTGAATTGGACTCTCTTTAATTTATTTTCTTAAAAAAAATGATGAAATTAATTAAAAAAGAGTTAATAGAAACTTTTAAGGAGCAAAAGTCGTAATTTCTCAAACCTAATTTTTTGGACATGTTAATAGCAGCTAGCCTATCAATGGCATAAGATTGCTACGCATGCACCCACCATTGCGATATACACAAATCCCTTCAGTACTATAAAGGTCATGATCATGATAAACATTAGAACGATAAGGAATAACATGATGATGACCCTGTTTTAATTTCCGAGGTACTGTTAAGGAAAATGTCAGGTATTATTCTGGTTCTAAATGAATATTATTTTCTAAACATCAAGTGAGAGAAATAAGGGTCAATTTATTTTTGGCTTTTTCTAAAAAAATTATATCTACCTAAGAGTAGGAGAACATCAGAAAAACATCTAATTAACATTTCCTTTATGTTAACCGCAGCCTAAGCCTAACTCTTGGTACAAATCAAATCACCAACTCTTAAAATATTTGTGAGGTAGGGGGCTTTTGATTTAATTCATATAATCTAATAGTCACACGAGGCATAACATAAAGTGTAATGATGGTTTAGTAGCCACTAATTGAACATAGGACAATTGGATTAATATGAAAACCAATCGAGCTAGCCACCTTTTCTTTCTTTAAAGAAAAAAAAATAGTCTTTGGCCAAGTACGAATTTTAAAATACTAATTTCTTCTTGATTAGATCAAAAGATTAAAAAATAAATTAAGTAGTTTTCATTATGTACCATGAAGCGTAGAGAGTGGTGGAGAGTAATTAATGGTGGCACATTAATTACAAATCAAATCACCAACTCTTGGTACAAATCAAATCACCAACTCTTAAAATATTTGTGAGGTAGGGGGCTTCTGATTTAATTCATATAATCTAATAGCCACACGAGGCATAACATAAAGTGTAATGATGGTTTAGTAGCCACTAATTGAACATAGGACAATTGGATTAATATGAAAACCAATCGAGCTAGCCACCTTTTCTTTCTTTAAAGAAAAAAAAATAGTCTTTGGCCAAGTACGAATTTTAAAATACTAATCTCTTCTTGATTAGATCAAAAGATTAAAAAATAAATTAAGTAGTTTTCATTATGTACCATGAAGCGTAGAGAGTGGTGGAGAGTAATTACTGGTGGCGCATAATCTCAACAACAAACATAGGGTAAAGATATTGAGCACGCCCGGCGTGCTTCAACAGTGAAGCACGCCGGCCGTGATTTTTTTTTTATTATTATTTTATTATTTTAATTTTTTTGAAAAAAAAAAAAAAAAAATTTTTAGCCTGGCGTGCTTCACTGTTGAAGCACGCCAGGCGTGCTCTGAATCATGACTCTCTGACATATAATATGCAAATTAAGAAAAAGAAATTGATAAAAAAAATAATGCATATGGTTGAGTACTAGTAGTAGGGCTTATTATATTATTTTTGACTCTCTAAGCTCTTTAAGGAAGAGAACCCCATTTAGAATTTTTGGACATATACACCCCCACTTGGAGAGAGGGGGAAGTCCACTACCAAGATATCCACTCATGCGAGTAAAGGACGGAATAAGAAGGTTTACATCTAATCATTATATGATAGGATAATATCTTTTATATGTTTGTGTGTGCGTGCGGAAAAAGCTTTGAACATGACACATTAATATTTAATTTATTCCATTCCAGGTTGGTTTAATATACTATTTTATAAAATAATATGTATAAAAAAAATGGCAGTGGACTCGTACAATATTAATTTAGAATATTCAAAGGTACCAGCTATGGGAAAAGTCATCCTAAGTGGCTTTAATTTGCGGTTCTTGAATAAGTTTGTTTTCTTTTACTTCTATTATTAGTTTGAATGGTGATTCTGATGGGAATGCATGCAGCTTTTGAATTTTATTTTATTTATCAAAATGAAAAAAAAAAAAAAAAAAATTGTAGCATAACTTTTTTTTGTTAATATTACATGAAAAATACATAGGAAGTGCTCAATTTACAAGCAGATTATAATGAGCTCCAATGATTCTATGCAGCGTGTATATTAGTTGCTTTTTGTTTTGTGATGCGTTTGTACTCTATTTGTTGTTGATATTTGAATACTCCGTAATGTTATATACTGGACAATTATTTTTATTTTAAAGTTGATGTGTTGTGGTTTTTTTAACAACTCATTTTCATCTACCAAATTGATTGGGGAACCATGTCACATTAGCTTTGCGGACAAGGATCCTCCCCAGTTCTGTTGGGGACTAGAGAGGTCTCCAGTTAATGGCCAGGATGGCCTTAGGAAAAATCCTAGGGTCATCCTCATGCCACTTGTCCCACTCATTTATATATAATAAAATATTATTTTTTATTTTAAAAATAAATAAAAACTAAAATTATATATATATATATATATAGCCCTTTGGGGTGGCCGACCACCCCAAGGGCCAAAAGAATTTTTTTGGCCTTTTTGTCTTTTCTGAGATATCGAGGTTGCTGCCACACCCCTTAGTCTGCTTGGGGTGGTCAAGCAACCCCTAGTACAAAACTATATATATATATATATATATTTTTCCTTTTTGATCATTGGGGGTGGCTGACCTAGCTTGTGAGGGTGGGTCAAGCCACCCCAGCAAACAACTATCAAAAAATCCAAAATATATATATATATATATATATATATATATATATATATATATATATATATATATATATATATATATTATTTTATTATTTTAATTTCAATTTATTTTTAAAACATTAAATAATAAAATAATAATATTTTTGAAGTGGGACACGTGGCAGCATGATGGCCCTTAACTAGAGACCTCTCTAGTCTTGTTGGACTGGAGAGGAGCCGAATCCCAGCTTTGGAGGGTTGGAATTGTGATACTTGTCTGGTATATAACATTACTCCCTCCTACCCCTCCCCAAAAGAAAAAAATAAAGATAAAAAAAAAAAAAATGAATATATAAGAATTAAGAAATGGTGTACAATACAAACCCCTAAAGATATGTTACAATATAGGTATAAAGGTAATACATGATTCAAAATATTATTAGAGTAATTCTATTTTGTAGATTGTTATACAACTAAGATGGCGTGATAGTGAAAATTAATTGATGATTTTTTTTAAAAAATAAAATTATAAATGCGGATCTAAAGGCTGATTTTTACAACCACATTATGTTGTATGACAGTCGTATAGCAGTCTACTAAATAATGTTACTCATATTATTAACTAGATCTATTTTTTTCGCACAACACATTCCTTGCAACCCAAAGACTTAATGTAATGATTAAAATTGACACCTTGATTATATGGTTGTTTTTTTTCACCTTTGTAAATTTATACTTGTCATTTATAATCATTCTTTTATGGTTGGAAAGTAAAAAACAAAAATATGAAAATAAGAAATTGTCTAAATCAATAGTAATAATAATGATTGTTTAATGACAGTCAATATTTTAGGAAGATTTTGATCAAATAGAGTAATTTCTTGGAATTTGTGCGAAGTTGTTGGATGCTATCCTAAGAAGTGTGAATTTATACCATCATTTATAAACCGGTAAATTGGTTGTATTCTTATAGAAGAAGCCATTGAGAATTTATATAAAGCCGTACAGGTTGGTTAATAAAATTTATCTACATTTTTTTCCCTCTTGATTGCATTTTGTGATGCACCTAATATCATGTTAAAATTTTATTAATCGGGTAAGAGCATATCCAGCAATGTAGCTAAAAGGGGATATTAGATATATTTAGTTATTTTTGCCATTTTTTTTGCTCCAACAGAATAGCTTCATATTAGCAATTATACCTTAACTGTTACAGTAAATAGCAATATATTGATATTCACTGTAGCACACTAGATTGTTGAATATAATATTATTTCTACATTATTTTCTCCCTCTTCTCTCTCTCCCTCAACGTTTCTCTCTCTTTTCTTCCTCTGTCAACGTTTCTCTCTCTTCTCTCTAATATTTCCTTCTAGTATCAAATCCTTCGTCTCCACCCCACCTACACCTCATGAGCACTGGAACCCACTGCCATAGAGGGGGTTCAATTAGATCCACCATAGCCGGCCATATCCAAATTTGTTAATCAAGCCAAATAAATATACCATTGAAATTCACATACCTTTCTGCTTGCAAACAACCATGGGGGGTTTGGGTTGAGAGAGAAGAGGCAAAGCGAGAGTGAGAGAGAGAGACAGCTAATTACTGAGCTGGCCATGGGGGGTTTGGGTTAAGAAGAAATAGCTGGTCATGAGAGGTTTGGGTTTGGGTTGAAAGGGAAGAGGTAAAGCGAGAGTGAGAGAGAGAGAGAGCTAATTGCAGAGCTGGCCATAAGGGTTTGGGTTGAGAGGGAAGAGTGAGAGAGAGAGAGAGAAAAGTGAAAAAAAATTAATAAAGAAAGATTAAAAAAAATAATATTTTTAAAAAATAAAGAATGAAATAAAGAATCTGTTGGAGTTGGTATTAAAAAATGAGTAGTTAAAATAGAGAATTATGCTTTTTAACTAAGTAAAATACCTCTTACTGCTGAAGATGCTCTAACCAGTAATCAGTTTATAGTTTTATATTAAAAATAATTTTATTAATATATCAATTGTTCTTTGCTCAATTTTTGATATTTGAAAAATAGTTAAATAGTGGTGCGGTTATGTGGAGGTTGGGCCATGATCTCCCAATTTTTTTTTGATATTTTTATACTTTTAAAAATTTAATGCTACTCAAAAATCTTCCTTACAAAAAAAAAAAAAAAAATCAAAATCTATTAAATTCTTGTTATACGTAATTGATGTAAGTATATTTATAGGCAATAACTAAGAAGATTAATTTCTCACTACTAAACATATACCATTCCAATAATTTAAAACTCATCAAAATTTGATGTGGTAAGTTATAAACGTATATTTTTTTTATTGAAAGTATAAAAAAATCATTAAATTTGAGCAAATGTCCAAAAAAAAAAAAAAACTAAAATAGTGCAATAATTTATGGCTAAAAAAATGGTGTTTTGAATTTTTATGGAAAGTGGTTACTAGTTTAACCGCCCTTCAATCAACGCATAACCATCAGTTACCATTATTTAAAAATGAATAACCACCTAAACCGGTTGTAGTGGCAGTTAAAAAGAAATAACCTCTACCGCAATTGATTGTACACCCATGCTATGAGCAACAACTTATTATTACCAAGATCTCAATAAGAGCTTATCATTACCAAGAACTTAATAAGAACTTATGACCAATAAAAGCAATGCATTTGTCAATATATTCCATGAAAATTTCAATATTTATTTTATGTGTAATCAACAATATATTAAGAGAATCCGGCTTACATGCGGTAGTTTGAAAACAATCGCATGCATGCTGTTAAAACAACGAATGACTCAGATTTACTGAAAAAAAAAAAAAAAATTTAACCAAGTATTGTTGTTTTAATGGTGACCTTTCACCTAGGAGAGGCAGTCACTGTATTTCAATGGTGATCACCATTGAATAGAAACTTCAATGTTGATCTATTCAAAATTCAATAGTAATTTTACTGTCACATCAAGGAGTGTGGACTTAAATGCATGTAGCATTGGTCATTTGCTAATTCCCATTCTTCCGCATGCATGGGATATAGATTATTAAGTAATGTTATATACAACATTTTTATCCTACAACCATCACACATTGCTAACATGGCAATCCTAATCAACCTTTAAACCTTTTTTTTTTTTTTAAATAGCAATTGATCCAAGAATTAGCTAAGGCTGCCACGTTAGTGTTACAAGATAATTACAAGATAAAATGTAATTTTTGGTTTTACTGTTTCTTTCTTATGAATTATTATGGCCTACAATGCATGTTTGCATATTGCCCGTCTTTGGGGTTTTGAGAATGAATGATGCACTAAAACACCTTAGAATTGAGATCAACCCCAAGATCATGTTTTGTATTTTACGTTCGAGTTGATGTGTCTAATCCATCACCTTTATGTTTGAAATCTACTATTGGCGACTTGCTAGTCAAGCCTTGAAATCTACTTCTGTTTCTGGACAGGACCTCCATGTCAAATTCTCTATGATGAAAAAAGAATGCAAGTAATGAATAGTGGGCTGTTATGCTCTTTAGAGGAAAATGATGGAAAGAGAGGCTTTGTGGTTATAACAAAATTTTGGTAGTTAAACTGGGAATAGAAAACAACGAATGACCCAAATTTAATGAAAAAAATTTTAACCAAGTGTTGTCGTTTTAATGGTGACCTTTTCACCTGGGAGAGGTAGTCTCTGTATTTCTCTGTTTTTTCTGTCTCATTTGCAAATGCCCATTTGGTCTTTATGGGCTTGTGAACTATGAACTTCATCATAGATTCATACCCTCTTGAAACTCCATCTCTCATATCAAACCAAAGCAACTCCCAAAGGAGTTCATCTGCACCATTTTTGGCTCTCTCATGGCCAACCCAATCATTATCTCCTCCGGCCACACTTTCGAACAAGCCTGCGTCAGAGGGAATCATGGGTCTTGCCCTATTTGCAGGTAGTGGAATGATTTGAAATTGTGCATTGAATGAGAGAAGGAAATGTAGAAAAGGTCACCATTAAAACGACAACACTTGGTTAAATTTTTTTTTTGATTAAATCTAGGCCATTCATTGTTTTAACAGCATACATGCTTTCACTACCGCATGTAAGCCGAATCCATATCAAGATTGATACCTTAACAAAAGTACAAAGTAGTCATCAATATGTATCAAGAAAATGTTAGTATTATGAGGAAAATGCACTTTATTCCCTGAAGTTTAACCAAATTTTCAATTTGAACCCCAATGTTTAAAAATTTGCAATGTACCATCAAAAGGTTACAAAATTTTCCAATTTGATCAATCCGTTACTGAATTCCGTCTTCTCAGACAGAAAGTCAAACATGTGCCACACACGTGAGGATTTTTGTCCCAATATTTCCAGATTGCCCCTAATTAAAAAAATAATTAAAAAAAAATGGGAAGATTGGGAAAAAAATCCTCACGTGCATGGCACGTGTTTGACTTTCTGTCTGAGAAGACGGAATTCAGTAACAGATTGCTCCAATTGCAAAATTTTGTAACTTTGTGAGTGTACATTACAAATTTTTAAATATTTGGGTTCAAATTGAAAAATTGATCAAACTTCGGGAGTAAAGTGCATTTTTCCCTAGTATTATAGCAAGATTGAAATATAGCTTATCTCCATCAGGCGTTGATATTTGTCACATTTGGTAACTTCACAGTCCAAATAATCATTGTTTTTTTTTACATTCCTTCTTTAGTCTCCTTGTTTACCAAATCTCATCTAAAAAATTTCTTCATTTTTATGTTTGTAAACACAATTAATATATGTGATTATTTTGAGTACCAAAAAACATTGCTAAAACCCTCACTTTTAGTAGTGTAAGTCAATGGAGTAGGAAGATCCCTCATGTTTTGAGTACCAAAAAACATTGCTAAAACCCCCATTTTTAGTAGTGTAAGTCAATGGAATAGGAAGATCCCTCATGTCAGTACTCTGCATAAAATGATGGTTTGCACTGTCAAGCATTAGAGCGGAAAATGTATTATAATGTTGTTCTATGCTTATTCACAATGCTTACCAACATTTTGCTAGACACAAATGGGTATTTGTTTTTAAGTTTTTAAGTTGAGATAATTGAACAATTCTTATCCATAATAATGCAGTACTTTTCCTTTTGTTATTTAATGACAAAAACATTTCATGAATATTTCGATCAAATACTTAATAAGTAATTTCTTGGGATTTGTACGAAGCTGCTAGATGCTATCCTAAGAAGCGTGAATTTATTCGATGATATATGTAGAGAAGAAGCCATTTGGATTTTATGCACAATCGTTCAGGTTAGTTAATAAAATTTATCTACAATTTTTTTGTTTTGACATGAAAATTTATCTACATTTGTTTTTGTCTTTTTTTTCCTAAGCAAAGCAGGAGAGGGGGAAAAGGGGACAATCAAAGGCAAAAACAAATGTAGAAAAAAATGGTAATTTGTGATTTAAATAGAAAACTATGGCCATGAATAAGATCTCTAAGCATTGGCATTGGAGCTAGTTGGAATGATGAAGCTTTTTAGGTATTGACATTGGTAGATACATGTTACATTTTGCTAAACACGATCAAGTATTTGTTTTTAATTTTTTTAGTTGAGAAAGTTGAACAACTCATATCCATAATAATGCACTTTTCATTTTGTACTAAGAAGCGTGAATTTATACGATGATATTCATAGTTGTAAATTGGTTACAACTTTAGGGAAAAAACCATTCCAATTTTATACAAAATCGTACTTGTTAGTTAGTCAAATTTATTTTATTTTTCATTTGATTGCAATTTGTGATGCACTTAGTTCATACTAAATTCCAAAATGGTAATTCCTGATTTGAATAAAAAACCATGGCCAATTAATTGGCCATGACGAAACTCTCTATGCATTGGCATTGGTCCAGTCGGAATGATGAAGCTTTTTAGGCATTGACATTGCATAATACGTTATTCTATGATTTACATAAAGCAATAATTTGGAAAAACTATATTTACATCCATAGTACCACTATGCTTGTAAATTAATATTGTTCGCCAAATTAAATCTACAATTGGGGTTGCAATGTCCACCTCAAATTTTTCGTTAAATCAGCATAAAGAGGTATAATGGTCATTTTAGTGATCCAAAATGATAAAAGTACCCTTAATAAGATTAAAAAATTCAGAAAAAAAAAGGAAAAAAAGAAAAAAAGAGAAGAAAAATATCCGGCAAAACAATAAAGCAAAATATTTAGAAAAAATGAAAATATTCAAAAGAAATGAAAACAAAAACAAAAGCCCCGGTCGTGGGTCACAAGTTGGCTCTTTATTTAAAAAGAATAATTAGAGATATTTTTCTTTTAAGATTAAAGCTATAATTGTATTTTTGTAAATATTTTGGTCGTATAATGGTTAATATGGTTCAAAAATGGCATGTGACGACCATTTTGTTAACATTTAACATAAAATCCTAATTGAGAGGGAAATTGCAACCTGTATATTGGAGGAGAAGGGGCTGGAGACATTACAAAAATTGAAATATTAAGAAAACATTAATGTAGATAAGGTGATAGCAGGGCCGACCCAATCGCTAGGCGAGTTAGGCCTGCACCTAAAGCCTTGATTTCATAAGTCCCAATTTTTTTTTTCTAAGGCAAAAAAAAAAAAAACAAAAATTTGCATAAAAATTTAAGACCCTCAACATGCTTAAAATATATATATATTATTACTTGTTTATAATATCAAGGCCCTTAACATGCTTTCTTGAGGCTTTCAATGTGCTTTAAAAAAATATTATTATTATTTTTATAATATGGAGGTCTTAGCATGCTTTCTGCAGAACGGCCACAAGGCCCTTAACATGTTTTAAAAAAAATATATGTTATTTGTTTGTAATAATGAGGCCCTTAACATGCTTTCTTAAGGCCCTCAGCATGCTTTCGCTGCACAACAACCACAACTCACAAGGCCCACAACATGCTTCCTTGGCTGTACAGTAAAAAATAGAACAATAAAACCACAACTCAATTTTATTGCTCTATTTTTTATATATATATATATATATAAATCGTTTTTGTTTAATTTTTTAATATTTTTAATCAAATATTTTTATCAAAAATTATGCATCTGGATATGAAAAACTTAAAAATAAAAAATAAAAAAAAAATAAAAAAAATTGAAAAGCTGATTGAATCTCAAATAGGAGCTCTAAATAAATTTGTTATTAGCAATAAACAAAATATAGAGGATAATTTAGGTGAAAAACTTGTAAATGAACAAGAAATTCATCAAAAATAATTAAAAGATAATGAAAATACTATTGATATAGCTAAGTCTATTAGTATAAATATTTGAATAGTATCTAACTCTATCCCTTTCCTCATTTGAATAGGAAAAAAAAAAAAACTTTATTATTACAAATATTTATGACCCAGGCCAAAAGAAAAATATTGATGCAAAATTAAAGAATTTATTAGTAGAAAATTGGTCCAATAAGATAGTAATATAGATTTTCCTAAAGATGAGAACTCTAAGCATTTTTTTAGTACATATTATATACGGAAATTATCAAATGGGGAGAAGCATAATAGAAAATGACTAATTTATTCAAAAGATTTAGATAGAGTATTTTAGGGAGAATAATGATTTTTAAATAAAAAATAATAACAATAATATTAAAATAAATATTATTTAATTAATATTCAAATATTTTAAAAATTAAAGCTCCATTTAAAGGTTTCGCCTAAGGCCCTAAAAAGGGGAAAATGCAGTTTACCCCCCCTGAAGTTTCAAAAATTGGCAATTTAAACCTTCTGTTACTAATTTCCGTTAAATTGGACGGGAATTTTTTTAAAAAAGCCCGAGGGTAATGATGTAATTTCATAGATTTCCGTCCATTTAGACGGAAAAATTAAACGGAGGGTTTAAATTGCTAATTTTTGAAACTTCAGGGGGTAGATTGTCAATTTTTGAACTTTTGGGTTAAAATTGAAAAACACCTGAAACTTCAGCGGGGTAAACTGCATTTTCCCTCCCTAAAAACTATTGGGCCAACCTTGAGTGATAGTTAGATGGAGTAAATGTAATTTTCCTTGATAATTTTTATAGGCTTGTTTTGGAAAGTAAGCAATAAATAGAGAAAAAATAATTAGTCAAAGTGTGAGATACATTATTTTGAATTCGAAGGACAAAGCCTTTTTTATTTATATGAAATAATTTTATTTGATTTTTTTGAGGAGCTAGGGTGGGCAACAGTTTTCTTTTCACACGTGTAGAGCTCAATAGATTGTTTCCAATTTGCTTTATAAATACCGACGCATTTTTTTTTTTTTTTTTTTAAAAAAAAGATTAGGTTAAAGGACAAAAATTTCCTTTTTGTAAAAGAAGCTGTGAAGGTTTAGACGTGTAGTATGGTATCCAAGTCAAAATACCGGTTATGTGGTGAGGTCTGTCATATCTGGACTCTGTAACGGGGAGTTACTCTCTCTCTCTCTCTCTCTCTCTCTCTCATTGAATTAAATTGTTTTATTTCTTTATTATATATCATCTTGGAAACATGCTTATTAAAAATTCCATGTTTTCTCTTTTTAATTGTTTATTTTTCCAATAACTAAATAAACTTAATTATGATTTATTCATACGCGTTTTGGGGGTAACAATATACTCCAGATCGATCTGCATATATATTAATTGTTCTCGTATCAAGAAACATATATAGATTTGTTTACAGGTTCCTTCTTTCCCTTTTGCGAAATATAAAAGTTGGTTTGACCCGACAAAAAGATTGATCAAATTTGTAAAGTTTTGAAACATTTGACCTCTTTATATATATATATATATTCTAATGATTGATTTGTTTTATGGGGCATTATATTCTGATATGACTACCATTTTGGCTTGAGGGCCATCCACTATCATTGTGGTTTGTTTTTCAAATGGTTTAGAGGTTAAGTAAGTAACTTAATTGCCCGTGCATGATATGCATGCATGTTTTTGCATAGCATATATGGATGGCCAGATGAAAAAAACATACATGAGCTAGCTAGGTAGCTATGAGACCTAGCTAATTAACAATTAATACACAATTTATTTCTGCCCAAATCAGCCTCAAAACTTGCACTATTGGGGTTTGATTTTTGCCCAAATCAACTAGTAGGTTTTGTTAGGTTATATATCGTGCATTATTTCACATTGGTTATAGATGTGTGTACCTATAAGCTTTATTGGCCTATATATATGGCCGGGTTCCTTTTGTATAGTTTCTCAATTGAGAAATCTTATAGGTACTAAAATAATGTAGAGCTTATTTATTGGACATAATCAAAACAATTAATCAATTAGAGAAATGTTACGGGTATTAATAAATAAGTTTTACATGCATCATTTTGGTACTAATCTCTTGGTAAAAGATTTAGTACGACCCATAACATTTGTCTTCTTTGTAATTAGCGTTATTTGAAATGAATTATTTACTTTTCAGCGATCCAATGATTATAACATTTTTTTTTGTTTATATACTTTCAATCTAAATGTAGATTTCTTAATTTCATACCTAAAAATCATTTTCATGCTTGTGTTTAGACGTAAAACTCTTATTTTGGCTGCAATTTCATACCTAAATGTAGTTTTTCTTCATTCTTTACCTACATTAGCTTTTGGCTTTAGTGACTTTATTTTAGAGATTTTTATTTCATCCGCTTATGTGTTTGGATATAAAAACTTTTGTTCTGACTCTTTTTTTTTTTTTTCAGTATAACCTCTACTTGATAAATGATTGTTTATAATTGTAATGTCATCTTTATTAAATCAACTACTTTTTGGTATACTCGTCTTGGACAGTGCAATTTATCATATTAATATTATTATTATTATTATGGTCAGTATTGGACAGAGAGTAACTTAGTGCAGGACAGTTGGTAGCATTATAACCATTGTATTCGTCCATCACCGCAGAAATTGCCACAAATAAATGCATTTGCTTTGTAAAAAAAAAAAAAAAAAAAAAAAACTATTTCAATTGGTTCTGCTACTCAAATGCTCCACCAGCTGCCGAGCTGCTTCACTGAATCACTGGTGCATGCATGTCGTGGGTTCTAGCCATCAAGGAAGGCTGCTCTATGGCATTTATTAACATATGCATAATATTTGTCGCCAGCCAATTTCTTCGACTAGTTTAATTATTTTGTGTCCATGCCCTTGTCGCCATTAATTGCTGCTTAATGGTCCATATCAACTATGGCAAACAAACATTAATTTTTTTTGCTTTTGTTCCATTACTGCTATGTTATTATACTAATTTCCTAAGTTATTATTTATGTTCTTCTCAACTTACTGTAGATGTTGTCAATGGGGAGCCTAACCTAGCCAAAAAAGAAAATGAATTAGATCATGTACATGTATGAATAATTAGTATATATATATGAGTACTGTCATGGGTATTATAATTTTTATTACAAGTACTTCTTTTAAAAAAATTATTTCTCTAAACTATTGGGAGAGAGAGAGAGAAATATTGAAAGGGAGGGTGGAACAAAAACAATTGAGAGAAATTGAGTAGTGGGAAGCAGAATATATATATCGCAGACTGCTGTATGAAGTGGTTGTGAAAGTAACCTTTGAGCACAAAGTTAATGAAAAAGATCCTGACCCTACCTTTGCCTACTCCAAGTTGGCTATATTTCAATGTTGAGAGCTGAGCACTTTCTTAAATCAATTGAATTGGGTGAAGAGATGGGAGAATCTCTAAATCATTTCAAGTGTTGTGGAGAACCAAAGCTAAAGAAGAAACCCATTTTCACCCATCACTGTGTTTTTTTTTTCTTTAATTTTTTTTCCTGTGGGACTTTAGGCTTATCTAAAAAGACCCTAAATTTGCTTGCCCCCAACTGTTTGAGTGCTCATTTTGACCCCTTAATTATAAGGAACATGATCCTCACCATTTCAAATAGAGTATATGAAGTTAATAAATACTGACACGTTTTTTTAAATATGACTCGTTTGACAATAACACCAAAAGGCAAAATCATAATGGTACATTCTTTCAATTTTCCTCACCTTTCTATTCCTTTGTGTGTAACTCTTACAAGCATAAGTACTGCCTTTTTATCTCTATAAAAAAAAGAAGGTAGAAAAAATTACAATGATAAACCTTATCAAAACGCTCATGATAGCAACCTCTCTCACAAAAACACAAACTCTTTAGCTTCAAAATCAGTATATTTTTTTTGGGTTTAAGGGCTTCAAACATACTTGAACCCCATACTTAGGCTTTATTGTGAGAACAGTAACAGGAGCATGGCGATAATTCTCTGAAATGGTGAAGCTAAACCGCGAGATTAACATGGCTAATATGATCTTAGCTTCCATCATGGCGAAACCTTGGCCAACACAATTTCTGGGGCCAGCAGCAAAAGGGATGAACCGGCCAGGCGTGAATGACTTGGAAGCAAATCTTTCCGGGTTGAACTCGTTTGCATCTTCACCCCACAATTCTTTGCTATGATGAATTGCAAGCACTGGGATCCATATTGATAGACCCTTTGGTATATGCAGGCCGCCTAGTTTAATATCTTCCAAGGCCATTCGAGGGAGAACCGTTGCCGGCGGATAAAGCCGCAGAGTTTCGTTTATCACCCAATTTAACTGCGGTCGTGAGAACATGTAAATTTAATATTAATTAATTTTGATTAGTGGTAGGATTAGGGTAATAAGTTAAGGGATTAAATTAAGCTTTAGACGACATCACGTCACTAGCTAGTGTAAACTTTTAGATCGAGTCTGCCAACAAAGGCAATGCCAAGTCATTTGGACACTTGACTCTCTGTTCAATACCTGCTATGCCACTAAAAGAATCATTAATTCAGATTCTCCAAATTTTATATACATTAGGTCTTTTTTCTAAGAAGTTGAGACTTGAACTAAAATTGGAAGTGGGGAGCCATGAGAGTTGAAGACTCTCGGAGTGGATGGGGTCCCATATTTAGCTTTCCTTTTCGGTGTTTCTAAGAAAATTGAATAAAACTGTTCTTCTTTACACTCATTTATTATTTATTTTTATTTTACATTGATTGATGTAACGTATTTATGACTTTGACATAAATACTACTTACGTATACTTCACATCAATAGATATAAATGAGTATGAAAAGTAACGTATAATTTTATGGTTGAAAACCGTGGTTGACATTAAACTGAATATTCTTGAGTTTATGACCAAAGCAAACAGTAATTTCTACTAATTAATCCCAGAAGTAAGAGGTACTGGTAGGAGTAATAATAATAACAAAAAAAAAATTTGTTGCTTACCAAGGTGAGCTTGGGGAGATGATCAGCAGAGGGAGTTTGACCATGGCAGACCTGCTCAACCTCAGCACGAACCTTTTCTTGCCAGGAGCTGTTGTTAGCAAGTAGCATGACGGTCCATGTGAGTAACAGGGCAGTGGTTTCATGTCCAGCAAAGAAGAATGTTTTGCATTCATCCATGATTAGCTGTAAATTTAAGCTAAACCCATTCTCTCTCTTTTTCTGCATCTCATTAAGCAGCATACCCAGCAAATCATTCCCATACGAGCTGCTCCGACCAATCTCTACACAGTCTTTTCGGCTCTGAATTATTTCAATCAATAACCTCTCCACCTCCATCTTCAATAACTTTATTTCTCTGTTGTATTTACTTGGAAAAAACCTGAAAAGAAAAAAACAATTAACGAATTATTCAGCATGTGACGGTGAAACAATCCAAAAGATACCAGCAACGAAGCTTGAAGAAAAAGATGGAATCTATTAAAGAAAAAAAGAAAAAAAAAAAAAAAACAAGAAAACCCGACTACGTAAAAGATATAAAATATCATATCGCCTTTATATCGATGAAAGAATCGTGAATTAATAATAACTCATCATATCATATAAACTCACCGGCTTCCGGGCAGATACAATTTTCTAGTGGCTTGGGCACAGAGACGTTGCAAAACTGTTAGGAGGCTGAATATTTTCTTTCCCTTGTCAGAGTTTGTATTGAACTCGGTTCTAGAAATTATGTCGGCAGTGAGATTAGTCATGTATTCACCAATTTCGAACTCTGTTTCGCCTGATTTTACCTTATTTTGCAGTTGCTGGAGTATCTCGTTAGTGCATTCCACCATGTTGCCAACATAGCTCTTTAACAAACACAAACAAAAAAACAACCATTTGTGACATTTATTTTTATAACATAGAAAGAAAAAAGAAAAGAAATCTATCTTTATCGTACCTTGAGTTTGTCTCCCATGAAAGCCGGAGCAACGATGTGACGCTGATGGTACCAATCTTTTCCGTTAGCCATTAATAAACCTCTGCCGATAAAATGTTTGGATCCCTGTTGCTGCTGCCATGATCTACCGGAGGTGGTGCTGTACTTGGAGAGAAACTCTTTTATCAATTGGGTCTCCGTCAAGCACATCCGGGGCTCCACTCCATTCCAAAATATAAATCTCCTTCCTATATATATACATACATGTATGATATGAGTAAGTTTTAGGCGATTTGGAGGGAAATCAAATTTAGTGATGTGAAAGTGAGAGAGAATAGGCAGCCTACCATATTGTTTGGACCACGCCACGTAATGTGGCAAAAGGCGGCCGACGATGTCATGGTTGATTGAGTTCATATCTTGGGAGGTAGTTTTGGAAACGAGGGAGGCCATGTCCAAGATGTTGCCCTTTAGAGGCCGGGGTTTGGGGCCACGCACTCCTTGCCTCTCCATGATTTTCTTGATGCGTCTCGGGTTTAGAAAGTAGCAAGAGAGAGTGTCATGAGCAATTTTCATTAACAAAGAGACGCATACGCCACACAGAATCGTCAGTACCACCATGGCCATCATCGTCATCATGGAACACAAAAGGCTTAGAAATATCAAACACTCTCACACGCCCACAAGCCAGACACAGAGAGAGAGAGAGAGAGAGAGAGAGAGGGAGAACTAATTAGAGGGTTAGTTCCTTAGTGAACCGAGAAGGGTCATTTATAACACAACGAATGGCCTGGTAAAATAAAGATCTTTTTAAATTAGAGCATTCGCATCGGCCTGACAAATGTTTGGCTAAATTTAGCTAACAAAAATCACATTTATCTATCTTAGCTATCTATCTTTTTAAAGCTCCCACATTTGACTCAACGTTTTAACTTATCACCTTTATTATCTCATTTAAATAATTTTTTCCTATCATTTATATATGATTTCTCTATTCCTTTTTTTGTTCCATCTTTTTTTATTCTTTTTTTTCCTTCATCAACTCATTGGCTGTTTTGTTGAGTTCGTTGGGGAGCGTTTTTAGCAGTTTAGCTCAACAAAATAGCCTTTTGTTGAGCCGGATGTGAGTGCTTTTAAAGGGGGCATAAAATTTAACATTTAATGGTGCATATCTACACTTATGACTACTAAATTAATCATGATTTTTTTTTTTTGTCATATTTGTATAAAAGGAAAAGTTTTGAATCAATGTCATCCACTTTATTTGGCATAATTTTCGGTCATTTAACTACCTCTCGAGGACCATGATGTTTTTACTTGCTCGAAAAAAGATAACTTCGACTTCTTAATCTTACCAAAATTGGAAGGAGCGTACAAATTTTTGACAGATTAGATTGGAATATATTCTTTAAGTTAATTAACCTGACAATTGCTGGATTATTAATGCTGATGATATTGGCAGGGTTTGACCCTCTTTATTTCTGTTTTTTGGGGAATAGAATCCACAACTTCTGGCAGCTAATTAAATAAACACTCACATCAAAGCATTGAGCCATTTGCTATCACCTTTGCGTAGGGCGGTTCAATTTCCCTAGCGATTGGCGGTCCTTGAAGGCCCTTATAAATAAGGCCCCTTAAAAAATAGTAGTTTTAGAAGGCGCCATAAAAATAAAAATTAAACCTCCCAAAAAAAATCTAAAAAAATAGATTTTTTAGTAGTAATAATAAAAAATTATTTCCTTATAATTAAAGAAAAATAAATATAGAATTAAGACAGATCAAGAGAGGCGTGCGTCTACAGTAGTCAATGTATAGTTTATGGAAAAATACTAAATTGGATATCAAGAAAGGTATCTTTGCAAAAACTTATCTTTGTTCAAAAAAAAAAAAAAAAAGGGACTAGGAGTAACATCAAGAAAAGGTGAAACCATGAACAGAATCTTTGCTATGGACAGGAGGTTAAAGGCATCATAAAAAATAACCCTCTCTCCCTTACCCTGCCCGTTCCGATCGATGCTCTCTCTCGATAAGTTTTGTGTTATCTCAAAGAACCTGTAGTACGAAACCGTTGCCCCAATGAAGCACACATGTTACACCTTGTTAAACACGAACATATGTCACAAGCATGGTTAAAAGACATAAAGGATTCTAACCCACATCTTGCAAATTAATCATAATCCTTTACTAATAATCCAAGATAAGTACATTAAAATGTAGTGTGATGTGTTTTTAAATACTATTTGTTTATTAACACGAAATTGACCTTGTTAAGAGTTGTGCATCTTTACAATTTATTGATAATTTTGAAACATTAAAATCTGAAGTCCACCTTGTTACATAAATAATAAAATTTTACTTTATAAAATTTCTCTTATTGTCTCTGTTAGAAAGTTCTACATACCCTTAAATTCATCGCTTGAGCATCACACCCTCAATCAACCACTCAATATCTGGCACAAGTTGTTCAATTTAGACGGTCGTCGAAGAAGTTTATGTTCAATGGCCTCTTTTGAAGGCAACCATCCTAATTGATCCTATGGGGCTAAAATGAGAAAAGCAGCTTTATATTTTTGAAAAAAGAGCATCTTGGACTATCGTTATTTCATGCTTTAATTTTGTTGTTATTACTACTTTCTTCCTTCCTTTTTTTTTTTTTTTGACTGATGAAAAGTAGTGTAGCAAAGTGTACGTTGCACATTTTTGAAATTTAATTTGACAATCTGATTAAAGATGAATGGATATCTGTGTTTTTGGAAGGTAGTACTACCAATATGACATTTCTTCAATTTTCCCATTTTCTAGTCCAATTAATTATATTCCACTCTCGTCTATTATGGAAAAGTTTCAATTTAATCCATACACTTTTTATTTAAGTAATGAATCCTTATGTTTTCCCAGTTGTAGCATCAAATCCAATCAGCCTTCAAGAAATTAATTAAATTTGATGACGTCACTCATTTTACTTCCAAGTTGACCTAAGTTTTACGTTTCTTCTTTCTAGCGGCGCAGCCTTAGGTAAGCCCCCTCCCCCATGGTGAGGGGAGGAGGAATGGTCGTTTGCTGCCTCCCCCTTGCCTGCCCTTGTACCAGGTGCCAGTAGTTTACTTGATGTCCTTGGCCCGGGTAGCCTCCTCCCTACTCCTTCTTCGCCGCCCCTTCCTCTTTGTTCCGCTTTTGTCTCTGGCGGGGCTCTCTAGTTATTTTATGTTCCTTTCCTTTATGTTTCTTTGCTGGGTTTTTGGTGTGTTGTTCTTGTAGCTCTGCCTATGTGCCACTTGGTGTGGGTGTTGATTTTGGGGGTTTCTTTCAAACTCCCCCAGTTTTGTTTTGTGTTTGTCGCAGATCTCCTCCACCCGCTCTGCCGCCCATCATCCGCTGCTGGGTCTTTCCTCGTGCCCCTCCAGCAAAGAGCCTCAACACCCCCTGCTGTGATAGTTTTCCGGCCAGCTGGCGATCGGCTTCGCCTCCCTTCATCCATTGTTTTGGGCCTTTTTTTGTGTCCCCACCGTGTCGAGCTTCCAGCGTTCCCTTCTGGTGTTGGTCTCTGACGAGCACACTATTGGCATCTACGCTGCGTGTGCTTGTTCCCATTTTGTTTTACTTTCCTTGTATTGTCTTTGTTCCTATTTTTCCATGTATGCATTTCATTCCTGTTATTTGCTTGTAATAAGGCTCTACCTCTTTGGTTCGCCTACGTTTTATTTCAGTTTTCTTGCTTCTATTTGTAATAAGGCTTTGACCCCTCGATCCGCCTACTTGGATGTAAACTAAACTTTAGTCCAGGCCTTTGGGTCGTGGATGTGATTTTTGGTCCAACCCTTTGAGTTGTGAACGTGAACTTTATCCTAACTTTTGGGTTGAGGAGGAATTTGAACTACCTATGCATTGGATTGTGTCAGTCTTATGCAGATCTGTTATCTCAACTGAAAACTAGTCATAGGTTAGCAGAGGTTTTAGGTGAAGTTGTATCCTTGTAGCTTCGGCTATAATTTGTATTTTCAGGGCTTTGTGTTCTTGCGATGTAAGAGCTTTATGCTCGTGATTATTATCAATGAAATTGTAATGTATTTCTTTCAAAAAAAAAAAAAAAGTCTTACGCTTCTACATCAATTCTTATCAATAAAAAATCAAGCAATTTTCATTAGGATTCGGATAAAGTGGTAAACACCACATGTCCTTAACAAATATATATATTGTGAAATTTTTTCTTAATAATTATAAATATGAAAAATTTCTAACGGAAAGTCGTCCTAATTAAGGTTTTGAATAACCGTCCGCATGGTTATAATGTGCATGTGACAATAATACATCCAAAACCTTAAAGAAGCGGGGATCTCGGCCTCATTTAAAGGTTGGGGAAAAATATATATTTTGCATTAAAGCTTAAAACTCTAGGAACTAGTCTTCATGTTGGACCAATATCAGTGCATGAACCTTTACTATTTGTTATGATCATAGAACACCCCTAAGCTGTTTATCAATTCTTATCAATCAAAAATCAAGCAATTTTCATTAGGATTCGGATAAAGTGGTAAACACCACATGTCCTTAACAAATATATATATTGTGAAATTTTTCTTAATAATTATAAATATGAAAAATTTCTAACGGAAAGTCGTCCTAATTAAGGTTTTGAATAACCGTCTGCATGGTTATATTGTGCATGTGACAATAATACATCCAAAACCTTAAAGAAGCGGGGATCTCGGCCTTATTTAAAGGTTGGGAAAAGATATATATTTTGCATTAAAACTTGAAACTCTAGGAACTAGCCTCATGTTGGACCAATATTAGTGCATGACTTTACTATTTGTTATGATCATAGAACACCCCTAAGCTGTTTAATAAAAGGAAAATGTAAAAGAAGGGGTAGAGTTAGATTAATTTTGAGATATTGTGTTAAAGTTATGACCTTTTGGTTGTTTTAAAAAGTCGGGTTGTGTTTACTAGGCACCTTTGGGGTTTTAGACCACCTTAGGGCCAATGGAGAGAGGAAAGATAAGATCTTGTGGAGTAAAAAATTAGAAAAATGTAATTATGTGGCAAAACGTTCAAACGGTGTTGATCATTCTAGCCTCGAAATTCGTTAATATTTATTTTAAGGTAATTTTTTTAGTGCATGCACTTTTTGTAACACTTGTTCATGTATGCATATTTAAAATAAAAATGATTGGTCTTAAGGGATAGTTCAATTGGCTGTAAACTACACTTCATGAAATGGAAGTTACTAATTTGAATCTTCATTTCTCTTTCCTTGTGTGAACATGTCCAAAAAAAAAAAAAATTGGTTTCAATATTTTTTGCCCATATATTCTTAATATTATCTTACAAATTTAATAGATTAACCATTTGGTTGATTTGTAAGATAATATAGGAGAAATATGGGCAAAATAGTGACATCAATCATTTCTCTATTGGAGCTCGCTTTCAATTTGGGGAGGACCAATTAGCAAAAAATACCTTAAATTTTTTTTTTTTTTTT
>NC_081545.1:29045938-29046197 GCF_901000735.1 Corylus avellana | reverse complement strand
GAAACATGTCAAAAAAAAAAAAAAAAAATTGGTTTCAATATTTTTTGCCCATATATTCTTAATATTCTTTTACAAATTTAATAGATTAACCATTTGGTTGATTTGTAAGATAATATAGGAGAAATATGGGCAAAATAGTGACATCAATCATTTCTCTATTGAAAATATTCTATTGAGGATTCTTATCAGGGACGGAGCTCGCTTTCAATTTGGGAAGGACCAATTAGCAAAAAATACCTTAAATTTTTTTTTTTTTTTT
>NC_081545.1:29039144-29045838 GCF_901000735.1 Corylus avellana | reverse complement strand
GAGAGAGACAGCTAATTACAGAGCTGGCTATGAGGGGGTTTGGGTTAAGAGGAAATAGCTGGTCATGAGAGGTTTGGGTTTGGGTTAAGAGGGAAGAGGTAGAGTGAGAGTGAGAGAGAGAGCTAATTGCAGAGCTGATCATGGGGGTTTGGGTTGAGAGGGAAGAGAGAGAGAGAGAAAAGTGAAAAAAATTAATAAAGAAAGATTAAAAAATAATATTTTTTAAAAAATAGAGAATGAAATAAAGAATTTGTTAGAGTTGGTATTAAAAAATGAGTAGTTAAAATAGAGAATTGTGCTTTTTTACTAAGTAAAATACCTCTTACTGTTGAAAATGCTCTAACCAGTAATCAGTTTATAGTTATATATTAAAAATAATTTTATTAATATATCAATTGTTCTTTGCTCAACTTTTGATATTTGAAAAATAGTTAAATAGTGGTGGGGTTATGTGGAGATGAGCCATGATCTCCCAATTTTTTTTGTTGATATTTTTATACTTTTAATAATTTAATGGTACTCAAAAATCTTCCTTACAAAAATAAAAAAATAAAAAAAAATCAAAATCTATTAAATTCTTGTTATACGTCATTGATGTAAGTAAGTATATTTATAGACAATAACTAAGAAGATTAATTTCTTACTACTAAACATGTACCATTCCAATAATTTAAAACTCATCAAAATTTGCTGTTGTAAGTTATAAACGTATATTTTTTTTATTGAAAGTATAAAAAAATCATTAAATTTGAGCAAATGTCCAAAAAAAAAAAAAAAAAACTAAAATAGTGCAATAATTTATGGCTAAAAAAAAAAAAATGGTGTTTTGAATTTTTATGGAAAGTGGTTACTAGTTAATAACCGCCCTTCAATCAACGCATAACCATCAGTTACCATTATTTAAAAATGAATAACCACCTAAACCAGTTATAGTTGCGGTTAGAAAGAAATAACCACTACCGCAACTGATTGTACACCCATACTATGAGCAACAACTTATCATTACCAAGATCTCAATAAGAACTTATCATTACCAAGATCTTAATAAGAACTTATGACCAATAAAAACAATGCATTTGTCAATATATTCCATGAAAATTTCAATATTTATTTTATGTGTAATCAACAATATATTAAGAAGATCCGGCTTACATGCGGTAGTTTGAAAACAATCGCATGTATGTTGTTAAAACAACGAATGGCCCAGATTTACTGAAAATTTTTTTAACCAAGTGTTGTTGTTTTAATGGTGACCTTTTCACCTGGGAGAGGCAGTCACTGTATTTCAATGGTGATCACCATTGAATAGAAACTTCAATGGTGATCTATTCAAAATTCAATAATAATTTTTTACTGTCACATCAAAGAGTGTGGACTTAAATGTATGTAGCATTGGTCATTTGCTAATTCCCATTCTTTCGCATGCATGGGATATAGATTATTAAGTAATGTTGGATACAACATTTTTATCCCACAACCATCACACATTGCTAACATGGCAATCCTTTTTTTTTTTTTAAATAACGATTGATCCAAGAATTAGCTAAGGCTGCCACGTTAGTGTTACAAGATAAAAATGTAATTTTTGGTTTTACTCTTTCTTTCTTATGAATTATTATGGCCTACAATGCAGGTTTGCATATTGCCCGTCTTTGGGGTTTTGAGAAGTGAATGATGCACTAAAACACCTTAGAATTGAGATCAACCCCAAGATCATGTTTTGTATTTTCCGTTCAAATTGATGTGTCTAATACATCACCTTTATGTTTGAAATCTACTATTGGCGACTTGCTAGTCAAGCCCTGAAATCTACTTCTGTTTCTGGACAGGACCTCCATGTCAAATTCTCTATGATGAAAAAAGAATGCAAGTAATGAATAGTGGGCTGCTATTCTCTTTAGAGGAAAATGATGGAAAGATAGGCTTTGTGGTTATAACAAAATTTTGGCAGTTAAACTGGGAATAGAAAACAACGAATGACCCAAATTTAATGAAAAAAATTTTAACCAAGTGTTGTTGTTTTAATGGTGACCTTTTCGCCTGGGAGAGGCAATCTCTGTATTTCTCTGTTTTTCTGTCTCATTTGCAAATGCCCATTTGGTCTTTATGGGTTTGTGATCTATGAACTTCATCATAGATTCATACCCTCTTGAAACTCCATCTCTCATATCCGACCCAAACCAAAGCAACTCCCAAAGGAGTTCATCTGCACCATTTCCAGCTCTCTCATGGCCAACCCAATCATCGTCTCCTCTGGCCACACTTTCGACCAAGCCTGTGTCAGAGGGAATCATGGGTCTTGCCCTATTTGCAGGTAGTGGAATGATTTGAAATTGTGCATTGTACGAGAGAGAAGGAAATGTAGAAAATGTCACCATTAAAACGACAACACTTGGTTAAATTTGTTTTTTTATTAAATCTAGGCCATTCATTGTTTTAACAGCATACATGCTTTCACTACCGCATGTAAGCCGAATCCATATCAAGATTGATACCTTAACAAAAGTACAAAGTAGTCACCAATATGTATCAAGAAAATGTTAGTAGTATGAGGAAAATGTAATTTACCCCCTAAAGTTTGACCAAATTTTCAATTTGAACCCCAATATTTAAAAATTTGCAATATACTATCAAAAAGTTACAAAATTTTGCAATTTGATCAATTCGTTACGGAATTCCGTCTTCTCAGACAGAAAGTCAAACATGTGCCACAACGTGAGGATTTTTGTCCCAATATTTCCAGATTGCCCCTAATTAAAAATAAAAAATAAAAAAAATGGGAAGATTGGGAAAAAAATCCTCACGTGCATGGCACGTGTTTGACTTTCCGTCTAAGAAGATGGAATTCAGTAACGGATTGCTCAAATTGCAAAATTTTGTAACTTTGTGAGTGTACATTACAAATTTTTAAACATTTGGGTTTAAATTGAAAAATTGATCAAACTTCGGGGGTAAAGTGCATTTTTCCCTAGTATTATAGCAAGATCGAAATATAGCTTATCTCCATCAGACGTTGATATTTGTCACATTTGGTAACTTCACAGTCCAGATAATCATTGTTTTTTTTTACAATCCTTCTTTAGTCTCCTTGTTTACCAAATCTCATCTAAAAAATTTCTTCATTTTTATGTTTGTAAACACAATTAATATATGTGATTATTTTGAGTACCAAAAAACATTGCTAAAACCCTCACTTTTAGTGGTGTAAGTCAATGGAGTAGGAAGATCCCTCATGTTTTGAGTACCAAAAAACATTGCTAAAACCCCCATTTTTAGTAGTGTAAGTCAATGGAATAGGAAGATCCCTCATGTCAGTACTCTGCATAAAATGATGGTTTGCACTGTCAAGCATTAGAGCGGAAAATGTATTATAATGTTGTTCTAGGCTTATTCACAATGCTTACCAATATTTTGCCGGACACAAATGAGTATTTGTTTTTAAGTTTTTAAGTTGAGATAATTGAACAATTCTTATCGTTAATAATGCACTTTTCCTTTTGTTATTTAATGACAAAAACAGTTCATGAATATTTCGATCAAATACTTAATAAGTAATTTCTTGGAATTTGTACGAAGCTGCTAGATGCTATCCTAAGAAGCGTGAATTTATACGATGATATATGTAGAGAAGAAGCCATTTGGATTTTATGCACAATCGTTCAGGTTAGTTAATAAAATTTATCTACAATTTTTTTGTTTTGACGTGAAAATTTATATACATTTGTTTTTGTCTTTTTTGTCCTAATCAAAGCAGGAGAGGGGGAAAAGGGGATGCAATCAAAGGCAAAAACAAATGTAGAAAAAAATGGTAATTTGTGATTTAAATAGAAAAC
This sequence comes from Corylus avellana, assembly GCF_901000735.1. NCBI lineage: Eukaryota > Viridiplantae > Streptophyta > Magnoliopsida > Fagales > Betulaceae > Corylus > Corylus avellana. Next base: position 29,042,005 of record NC_081545.1, on the reverse strand, counting down.
TATGGCCATGAATAAGATCTCTAAGCATTGGCATTGGAGCTAGTCGGAATGATGAAGCTTTTTAGGTATTGACATTGGTAGATACATGTTACATTTTGCTAAACACGATCAAGTATTTGTTTTTAATTTTTTTAGTTGAGAAAATTGAACAACTCATATCCATAATAATGCACTTTTCATTTTGTACTAAGAAGCGTGAATTTATACGATGATATTCATAGTTGTAAACTGGTTACAACTTTAGGGAAAAAACCATTCGAATTTCATACAAAATCGTACTTGTTAGTTAGTCAAATTTATTTTATTTTTCATTTGATTGCAATTTGTGATGCACTTAGTTCATACTAAATTCCAAAATGGTAATTCCTGATCTGAATAAAAAACAATGGCCATGACGAAACTCTCTATGCATTGGCATTGATCCAGTCGGAATGATGAAGCTTTTTAGGTATTGGCATTGCATAATACGTTATTCTATGATTTACATAAAGCAATAAGTTGGAAAAACTATATTTACATCCATAGTACCACTATGTTTGTAAATTAATATTGTTCGCCAAATTAAATCTACAATTGGGGTTGCAATGTCCACCTCAAATTTTTCGTTAAATCAGCATAAAGAGGTATAATGGTCATTTTAGTGATCCAAAATGATAAAAGTACCCTTAATAAGATTAAAAAATTCAGAAAAAAAAAAAGAAAAGAAAAATATCCGGCAAAACAATAAAGCAAAATATTTAGAAAAAATGAAAATATTCAAAAGAAATGAAAACAAAAACAAAAGCCCCGGTCGTGGGTCACAAGTTGGCTCTTTATTTAAAAAGAATAATTAGAGATATTTTCTTTTAAGATTAAAGCTATAATTGTATTTTTGTAAATATTTTGGTGGTATAATGGTTAATATGGTTCAAAAATGGCATGTGACGACCATTTTGTTAACATTTAAGATAAAATCCTAATTGAGAGGGAAATTGCAACCTGTATATTGGAGGAGAAGGGGCTGGAGACATTACAAAAATTGAAATATTAAGAAAACATTAATGTAGATAAGGTGATAGCAGGGCCGACCCAATCGCTAGGCGAGTTAGGCCTGCGCCTAAAGCCTTGATTTCATAAGTCCCAATTTTTTTTTTCTAAGGCAAAAAAAAAAAAAAACAAAAATTTGCATAAAAATTTAAGACCCTCAACATGCTTAAAAAAATATATATTATTACTTGTTTATAATATCAAGGCCCTTAACATGCTTTCTTGAGGCCTTCAATGTGCTTTAAAAAAATATTATTATTATTTTTATAATATGGAGGTCTTAGCATGCTTTCTGCAGAACGGCCACAAGGCCCTTAACATGTTTTAAAAAAAATATATGTTATTTGTTTGTAATAATGAGGCCCTTAACATGCTTTCTTAAGGCCCTCAGCATGCTTTCGCTGCACAACAACCACAACTCACAAGGCCCACAACATGCTTCCTTGGCTGTACAGTAAAAAATAGAACAATAAAACCACAACTCAATTTTATTGCTCTATTTTTTATATATATATATATATATAAATCGTTTTTGTTTAATTTTTTAATATTTTTAATCAAATATTTTTATCAAAAATTATGCATCTGGATATGAAAAACTTAAAAATAAAAAATAAAAAAAAAATAAAAAAAATTGAAAAGCTGATTGAATCTCAAATAGGAGCTCTAAATAAATTTGTTATTAGCAATAAACAAAATATAGAGGATAATTTAGGTGAAAAACTTGTAAATGAACAAGAAATTCATCAAAAATAATTAAAAGATAATGAAAATACTATTGATATAGCTAAGTCTATTAGTATAAATATTTGAATAGTATCTAACTCTATCCCTTTCCTCATTTGAATAGGAAAAAAAAAAAAACTTTATTATTACAAATATTTATGACCCAGGCCAAAAGAAAAATATTGATGCAAAATTAAAGAATTTATTAGTAGAAAATTGGTCCAATAAGATAGTAATATAGATTTTCCTAAAGATGAGAACTCTAAGCATTTTTTTAGTACATATTATATACGGAAATTATCAAATGGGGAGAAGCATAATAGAAAATGACTAATTTATTCAAAAGATTTAGATAGAGTATTTTAGGGAGAATAATGATTTTTAAATAAAAAATAATAACAATAATATTAAAATAAATATTATTTAATTAATATTCAAATATTTTAAAAATTAAAGCTCCATTTAAAGGTTTCGCCTAAGGCCCTAAAAAGGGGAAAATGCAGTTTACCCCCCCTGAAGTTTCAAAAATTGGCAATTTAAACCTTCTGTTACTAATTTCCGTTAAATTGGACGGGAATTTTTTTAAAAAAGCCCGAGGGTAATGATGTAATTTCATAGATTTCCGTCCATTTAGACGGAAAAATTAAACGGAGGGTTTAAATTGCTAATTTTTGAAACTTCAGGGGGTAGATTGTCAATTTTTGAACTTTTGGGTTAAAATTGAAAAACACCTGAAACTTCAGCGGGGTAAACTGCATTTTCCCTCCCTAAAAACTATTGGGCCAACCTTGAGTGATAGTTAGATGGAGTAAATGTAATTTTCCTTGATAATTTTTATAGGCTTGTTTTGGAAAGTAAGCAATAAATAGAGAAAAAATAATTAGTCAAAGTGTGAGATACATTATTTTGAATTCGAAGGACAAAGCCTTTTTTATTTATATGAAATAATTTTATTTGATTTTTTTGAGGAGCTAGGGTGGGCAACAGTTTTCTTTTCACACGTGTAGAGCTCAATAGATTGTTTCCAATTTGCTTTATAAATACCGACGCATTTTTTTTTTTTTTTTTTTAAAAAAAAGATTAGGTTAAAGGACAAAAATTTCCTTTTT
>NC_081545.1:29033040-29039044 GCF_901000735.1 Corylus avellana | reverse complement strand
AACCGGAAAAACCGAAATCGGGTCTTATATATATATATATATTAATTCTTTAGTCTTTTACGCAGCGTTTAGGACCTTAGGCAATTAGGTTTCTCACTTTTCCGGTTTTGAAGGTTTTAAAATGATTTTTAGGGTATTTTAAAAAATTTGAATTTTTATTTCTAAGGTTCATATAGGCAAAAACATTGATTTTTTAGGATCATTAGGCTTTTTTAGGTTTATTTTTTAATTATTTGGAACAATCACAATAAAGCCTATTTAATTTAGACAAAAAGATTAATAGTTTTTTTTTAAATGAGCTAACTTATGAAAAAAATAATAAGCTTATTTTAGGCCCAATACCTAAAATAAGCCCCAAACACTAATTTTTTTCAAAAACCGATTACCGGACCGGGTAAAACCGGAACCGGCCGGGAACTGGGACCCCGGTGAGGTACCCCGATTCTCGGTTTTGGCCAAAAACTGGGAAACTGGATAGGGTTGACACCCCTAGTAATAGACTTCCAATTACTAAAATTGAATAATAGATTTAGTAAGCATGAAGTGGAACTTATTATTCTTAGGAGTAATATTATAAGTCTTTCTTATGTCACTCTTGTGTTATTCTAAGGATGATGTGGCTCTTAAAATCACCATTTGTCTTGTGATTTTAAAAGTTACCTCATTTTTTGGACACAAAAGTGACACAAGAAGGACTTCTAGAATTACTTTATTCTTAGCGCTACTTTAAGCCCTAAAGATGCATACAAATCATTTAAGATTTATGATACATGCAACTTAGTTGGAAAGTTTATCTTTAGGATTTTACTAAGTAAGAAAAAATTTATTTGAAATTTCAATTGTAGCATTATAAGCATGGTGTGTCAAAACATTTGGATTTTCAAAATATGTCTACTTTATTTGAGTTATTCAGAGGATTAGTAATTTCAAGACAGTCAAAGATATATCATTTGATTGATAGGTTGATTCATTTAGTGTTGACTCTTCCTATTTCTACCACCATTATTGAACGAGCACTTTCTATTATGAAACTTGTAAAAACTAGTTATGAGCTAGAATGGAATATGAGTTTTTATCATATTATTTAGTAGTTTATATTAAGAAGAAATTGTTATATATTTTATTACAGGGATGATAATGGATGAATTTGATTTCATGAAAGAATGTCGTCAAGCATAATTTGAAGGAGATGCACGCTCTTTTTTGGATATATATATTGTACATGTTCTTGGCAAACTAGAAAACTTTTCAAGGGGGAAGTTATTTTTAAACATGATTTTATATACATACAACTTTTGTATAGAATTATAACTTATAATTTAGTATGAAATTAAGTTTAAGACTTGTCTGCTTTTATTTTATATAAACACCTACACACATAAGACTATATGTATCTATGTATTTATTTATTTACATAAGTTCGAAACTCCATGCAAAACATCTTTGTTCTTCCCCTCGTTGAAATCAATTGCTATCTAAAATTTAGATAAAACCTTCAAAAAGCCACACGTTCAATTAGTCATCCTAATCTAAAAGAGAGTTGAGGTACAATGCTTCTCCAAATTTAGAGAAGCACCGTTACTCAATCTAAAAGTTATTTATTTATTTATTACTCTGTTTCTACTTTTTTTTTGTATAGAAGAAAAAAAAAATGTAGAATTGACTGCGTGCGCATGGAACAAAGAAAGCTTTTTTTTTTTTTTTTTGGTAACATGCATGTCCGCAGAAGAGGGGGCAAGGGAAATAGGAGAAGAAAATTCGAACTAGTGACATCCGTTTTATAAGGTGTAGTTTCCAACCGATTGAGTTACCCCATTGAGTACATAGAACCAAGAAAGCTTAAAAGCATACACAGTATACAGAATAAATATTGAACTATGAATATCTCCATTTCACATTAGAAACCATATATAACATTGGGTTACATTCACGTCACAAGCACATTTTTCCTTTGGTCAATTGGGAACATGCATGCACATCATCAATGCATGACAATATGAACAAAAGGGAAGGGAATGCTCTTTTAATAGCGTTAGCTATTAATAATCCTTTTTTTTTTCTTTTTTTTTTTCTTTTTTTTTAGTGTTTTGCAAATTATATTTATGACATTAGTGTTATTTTATCTTCTTTTCTTAGCTGGAATGCTTCGAAAGTGTTTAGATGTGCCAACTCTCGTGCACATGATTTAGTTAAGTGGGCTACTTCTCATCTTGTTTTTGGAAGCATTCTCATAGGGTCTTCCCATTCTCTATTTCATTCGAATCAGAGGTGGAAAAGATCCTCCCATATAATTTTCTCCTTTATTCAATTTAAAAAAAAAGAAAAGGGAAGTCATGCTCTAGAAATTCAGCTAATTTCTTTGACAATATTGCCGTCCAAAGCACCGATCCAAGTCTTCTATAGTTCTATATTCACACAAGTGGATCAAGAATCACATGCAACCCTCGCATTAAGAATTACCCCAAAAACAAAAACCTTGCTTTAAGAATTAATCCATAATTGTTAATTAGAATAATTAAATATCAGAGAATCTAAATCGAATTAGCTTCAGATATAATGTGCTAATCGTATAGTCGTGATTGGTGAGTCGGTGCGTAAAAACTATCCATGATTATAGTAAAAGGGAGAAAAAAAAGAAAAAAGGTAACTTTTTAGAAGATAATTATATTACAAGAATTTAAAGCAGATGCAGTTAAAACAAATATTAAAAATGTCATCTTTGGCGGAAAGGGTTTAGAGAATCATGATCTGCTAATCATTAATTTACCCATTTTTTTTTCCCACATTTTTCGGCAATGAGAAAACAAAGATGGGAATTGTTGACTGAATTAAGTCAAAAAGGATAGGAAAAGAACAGTGGGACACCGGCATTTTTACTCCAGACTTTAATGAAAGCAAAGGAATATATCCTATGGGGTTGGCTGCCCTTGATAGGGGCAGGGGTGCCACAAAGCTTGTAAAATGGATCACAAGCTAAGACTTTTTTTTTCATCCAAAAAACAAATATCTAAGACAGTTCGATCCTGTCCGTACACCATGTTGGTGGGATAGATGCTTGTACGGTTGAGATGAGATTAATCAGAAAAAGAATGGACAATTTTTAATGAATGGGCCTACATGTTTTTTGGTATATTAACTTTTGAATTCAACGGAGTCTACATGTTTTTTTGGTATATTAACTTTTGAATTCAACGGAGTCTAATCCTACCCTTCACACACATTGTAAAATTTAGTGATAAATAAGCATTATTCTTCGGTTAAATATTAAATTTTTTTCTTGCATTGGAACAAATAATTTAAAAAACCATAAGCTGTCTTTGGGCAAGAAAAAGAAAACGGTGGCTCAATAAGGAGGAGATTACAATTAATCCATCCAAAATGGGAATTAGAAACAATTTAGAAAAAAAAAAAAAAAAAAGACTACTAACTATGCCTATATTTCTTTTTAGAAATTGTCAAGTTACTATTGTAAGTTTTGGTCAAATATTTGTGTTTTAATTTTTTCAATAAGCTTTGTGCATTCTCTTCAAATCCCAAATAAATCTCCCATTTTTCAATCAAGCTTTTGGAAGGTATAGAAAAAAAAAAAAAAAAAAAAAGGGTTGTGGCAGAGGTTGCTTCTAGTTATCAATGATACCCCACCACCTCATCGAAGGGGCTACCTCCCCTTCACACAGGGGCTATCAATTGCCTCTAGCTAGTGGGAGCCAAGTGAGAGGCGGCCTCCTCTTACCACAATATGAGCGGAAGTCGCCCTTCATTAGGTGAAGAGCGGTGGCCTGCTTCCTATGAGGAGAGGAGACCCCTTTATAAACAACCTCTTGTTAAGTTGTCTTTCACCCTTCTTTTATTTATTATTTCTTCTCTTCTTTTTTTAAATTTTGAATGGAAGGGTAAAATTATAATTTGGTTATGACATGGATTGCGTGTGCATAGAACATTTTTTTGTGGAATAGCTGATGGCATAGACCATTTTGGAAAGGCTACACCTTTTTGACATTCAAAGGATCAATTTGGAACAACCAAATTCTATAGAAAACCATATTAAATCAATGAAATCCCAATATTTCCATTAAAAAAAAAAAAAAATCAATTTGGTACTATTGCAGCCTTGAGCCTTATGGTTTAAATAAACAATTTTTTCCAAAAGAAAATTTTAATTTGGACTCATTTAACCTCATGTCAAGCCCAATGAGCTTGACAGGACCTCAAGGGCCCATGATTCCACCAGCATTTTCATTCAGTCCCTTCCTCTCTCACTGTTGTTCGTCTCAACCTCACGAGTCATGCCTTCACACTTTTTTTTTAAAAAAAACCTCACTTTACACCCTGAAGGCCAGAATTATCGTACATTTTGAGAATATCCTAAAGTTTAAAGCTCTCAATTTGAATCCCTCAACTTTCAATTACAAATTTGCAGTCAATTTAAACCATTCCGTTAGTTTTTAAACGTTAAAAATAATACAATGACTATTATATTCCTGATTTTTTTATAAAATTTTAAATTTACCTTTATTTTCAAATTAAGAATAAAAAAAATTATTATCAAAAAAAAAAAAAATACAAAGTGACGTACGGTTGGGCCACCTTGTGACCATTTTTCTCAATTTTTTTTTTTTAAAAAAGAAAATTGAAGTGTAATTTTGTCTTTATAGGGGTTTTAACAACAAAAATTGACGAAGGGTCGGGGTAGATTGCATCAAATTGAAAGTTTGAGGGGTGAAATTGAGAGCTTTTGAAATTTAGAAAATCTTCGCAAAAAGAGCGGTAATCCAGGGGTCCTTTGTGAAGTTTCCTTTTTTTATTTTTTTATTTTTTTTATAGCAAAAATGGCAGGCTAGGAAGATCAATTATGGTTATTTTACCTGGGCGTGACCATAGTACACCTACCCGTTGGGAGCTGCACAGGAGAGGGGCTTAGATAGTAAAAATCGCAAACACTCCCTCAAGTCCGATTGAACCATAACATAACTCAGCTCTACCATGGCATCAATAAGAATCTAAGACGGCTAATATTAATCAGGCATATGTAAGAATTTTCTATTGCGATAATTCGAACCCATGCCCTAACTTTTTCTTTCGATCTTTTCTTTAGTTGTTTGTCTCTCTCCCCCTTCCCAGGTCGAGGAGGCTCTATTTATGGCAATTGAATCTCATCACATTTCTTCTGCTGCGTTATCTGTTGGTTTTGTTCTTCGTTAATTCCATGCCTTTTACGAGTAGAGCTCAGAAGGTCCGCCAATCCCACCTTCACCTGCAATTATATATGCCCGTGGAAATTTTTCTAATCCTTGTATTGAATGTCTATAATATCTCGTATATAAAGAATTAAACATATTTTAGTTTTTCAAATATCCCTATTTCTTTCTACTTACAAGAAAATAGCCATCTTTCTTTCTTTATTTTTTTATAGAAATTTCTCATCTGCCATTAATTTAAGCCCATGATTATAAATTCTTCACTAAATATAACTTTCTAACAAACTGATTCAAGAAAATGCAATGGTTTCAACTTCTTGAGCATATAAAGATGCTAGTCTTCTGGTACAAGAGTATTAGCAACAACTTACCTTAAATTTTGCTTAAATTTAAGGGTTAAATACTCTTTTGCTCACGTGTTTTAGCAACTTTATTTTTTGTATCTTAGGTTTTAGTTTTTATCACAGATGGTACATCGGTTATTTATAAAGACGGAAATGGTCCTTCCATCTAACTTCCGTCCAAAATTTGACAGAAATCTACATCAACGCCCCTAAAAACTCAACACGTGTCCATACACCTAATTAAAAATAAAAATAATAATAATTTTAAAAAAAATTAAAAACATTAAAAAAAAAATTAATTTTCTTTTTAAAAAATGTTTGGAAAAGGGGTGGCTTCATTTGGCAAAATGGAGGTGGCTGAAGCCACCCCTAGCCGTTTTGGGGGTGGTTCGGCCACCCCCAAGTTGCAAAATGGGGGTGGTCGAAACCACCCCCAAGGTTGTTGGGGGTGGCTCGACCACC
>NC_081545.1:29021604-29032946 GCF_901000735.1 Corylus avellana | reverse complement strand
AATATATATATATAGGGTTGGCCCTTGGGGGTTGCCGAACAACCCCCAGGGGCCCCCAAACCGCTTGGTTTGGCGTGGCCGAAACCACCCTATGCCAAATAGGGGTGGCTTCCGACCACCCCTTTTCCAAACAAAATTTATATATATATAAATTTTATTTTATTTATTTATTATAATGTTTTTAATTAGATATATGGACACGTGTTGAGTTTTTAGGGGCATTGACGTAGATTTTTGTCAAACTTTGGATGGAAGTTAGACGGAGGTACCATCTCCGTCTTTATGAATAACTGAAGTATAACCTGTGATAAAAACTAAAAGCTAAGGAGTAAAAAATAAAGTTGTTAATCCACAAGGAGGTCAAAGGTATTTAACCCTAAATTTAAAGAACAAAATTACTTTTTACTTTTATATTCAAATAAACTTTGCAATATATAACTTCTCTTATACTTTCCTTAAATGTACTATTTAAATATATCTTATATGTACTATTTAAATCTTCTTTTAAATAAATGTAAGGAAAAAGACAAACAAAAGAAAAAAGTTATTTAAATATTATTTCAAATGAATGATATATTAAAATAATGAAAAATACTAGAGCATCTACTCTTGTTTTCCTCTCATCCTTAACATTCTCTTTTTTAAAAAAATTAGGGAAAAATTCACTTTACCCCCCTGAAGTTTCAGGAGTTTTTTAATTCGAACTTCAATGCTTAAAAATTGGCAATGTACCCCCCTAATATTTCAAAAATTTTCAATTTAGAGCCTTCATTACTAATTTTTGTCTAATTGGACGAAAATCATCTCACGTGCGTCTCACGTGAGATTTTGATGCCCTCTATTTCAATTTTGCTCTTATTAAAACCTATGAAATTACGTAATTACCTTCATTAAAACCTATGAAATTGAGGGTAATTTCATAGGTTTTAATGAGAGCAAAATTAGAATAGAGGGCATCAAAATCCTACGTGAGACGCACGTGGGATGATTTCCGTCCAATTAGACAGAAATTAGTAACGAATGGTCTGAATTGAAAATTTTTGAAACATTAGGGGGGTACATTGCCAACTTTTAAACATTGAGGTTCGAATTGAAAAACTCCTAAAACTTCAAGAGGTAAAGTGAATTAAACCCTTAAAATTAACTATTAGATTCACCTTCACTTAGTTGGGTCCTAAAAATCTAATAGTTGATTTTTTCTAAGAAAAAAAGTATGAAGAATGACTGGAGAATGACAAGAGTAAAAAGAAGCAAAAATATTCTCTTAGGATATCATTTGTCTAGTTTTCTTCTTAACCATGTGTTACACTCTTAAGTCTTAAGGGATATCTTTGAGCACTCCTTTCAGTAGTACCACCACATGTCACTCCCTCTAAACCCATCAGCAAACGTATCTTTGTCACCTTCACCGCCATTATCATCCTTTTCACTACCATAATTCCAACAATTAGGCGGTGAAGGTGACAACTTTTAAGTAGACAACAATATGTTACTAGAACTTGACTAAGGCTGTCATGTCTCTGGGGATAAACATCATGTTTGGTGGAGGCATGCAATAAAGATTTTTGAGACGGTCGACGACAAAGAGAATGATGATAATAAATGAGGTGACAAAGATATGAATCATGTTGGAAGAGATGATGGTAACGGAGATAAAGCTGGGGGGTGGGGGAGTGGAAGGTGGTGGTGGAAAGCAGGCAAAAAAGACAAAAAACAGGAGCTTGGAAAATATCATTTTTTACACGCTTTAACACATATAAATCAAAAGAATAATGATACACTTGCTCTCACTTCTTTGCACACTTTTTTCATATTTATATGTGGTTTTTACGATCACCATTAGATATGAAATAGATTTTTATTAGATTTTAATTTAATTGTAATTTTAAAAGCCACCTGTTAAATATATCTTTGATATATTGGAGCAGAAGAAGGAGAGAGAAAAAATAGTCTTCTTTCGCTCTAATATATCAAAGATATATTTAACATGGTATTAAAGCCATTTTTCTGTGGCCTTTAATAAACGTCTTTTCTAGCGTTTTTCTTTTGACGAATTTTAGTCTCGTAGCCCTATGTCAAGCGCCGCCAAATTTTTTACTACCCATAGTCTCAAAAGTCGTGCCAGCCTATAGAATCGGAGCCACTCAGTCTGTGCGTCGCCAAGCGGTCATCTGCTCAAAATCTTTTTCTACGTAGTTCAATCCTGTTTATTCTTCTTGTGGTAAGCACTCTTTAGTGAGACCAATTTTTCATCCAATCCATGGGTTTTGCCAAACATGCCCCTTTCAACCGGCCAACTTATGCCTTGTCAAATGCCGCCATCACCGGCCACTGCCGCCTCTCCCAAGCCATCAACCCTTACTAATTAGAATTTTTGGGTCAGACCTTTCAACGGTTCAAGGGTTTCATACAGTAACCATAAACTAATGACGAAAAACAATAAACGCTAGAATAATATATAAAATATTCTAACACCACCTATAAAATGAAGAAAATTGTGTAAAAAAATGGGAATAAGTCTACCATTTGTCATCAAATCATACAAAAGAAAAGACGATCAAGAAAAATAAAGATACAAAAACTAACAAACTTACAAATAAAATTTTCTTCCGACAACAAGTGGGCTTTTGCACAAGAGAAAAGCCCGGTTTGGAGAAAATGCCCAAAGAAAGAGAAATTAACTCAAAATGGGCTAATAAAATTCATCAAATTTGGAAAAGAAAATTTGGGTTTAGCTTTAGGACTTAAGTTGAATCAGGCTGTCCTTGGCCCAAAAAGAAAAATAAAATTTCAAGTATAAATCAAATGAACCTTTGAAACTTTGAATGAACTTTTAAAGATAATGAGTTGGATATTTTTTTGAAAACTAAGAAAAATGTTTATTACAATTTAAATTAGAAAGGATTATAGAAATTTGCCCTTGGCCCAAGTTGAATTAAAAGATTTTGGCCCATTTTGAATTAAAAGAAAAATTTATAACAAATGGGAATTTAGAAATTTAGGCCCATTTTGAATTTTAATTTGGACTTTGGGCTAAAAAGGAAAGGATTGGGCTAAGGACAAATTGTGAAGAACTAGGATTGGATCTAACCTAAAAGTTTTGGTCCATTGGGCCTTAGTGCAGAGAGAGAGAGAGAGATTGAGAGAACTCCAGTGTGTCACCCATTCACGCCACCCATTTCATGCAACCAGTCACCGTGGTTGCATGAAATATTGACCTAGCCTGTATAAGTATAGGCTAGGCTTAAGGTTGTGATGGGCTAAAGGCAATAAGACATTTTATAAAGAGAAATGTTAGACTTATAAAATATTTAACATAAAAAATAAAATAAAAATAAAAAACACTTGTACAAAGTAATGTGACATAACATGATTGAATTTTTCAAAACTTGAATTCATCTCATTCTTAATCATGTTATGCCACATTACTTTGTATGAGTTTTTTTTTTTACAAAAAATATTTTGTAAGCCTAACGTTTCTCTTTTATAAAATAAGGGAATTGCATTATTTAATTTTTCAAGTGAATGGAGCAAATATATTTTATGATGCAAATTAGATTGTTGCCATCATTTACAAGTTTAAATGACATTGCATTATTTACGCCATTAGTTGCAACAAAATAAAATATTGATTGTAAAATGGATCATTTGGATTTCCAATTGAAATTGAGAGAATCCGATTCCTATAAATAGGAGGGGACTGGCCGGACAAGAGGAAAAGAGAGATAAGAGAAAGAAATGGAAAGAGGAGATGAGATGAAAAGAAAAGGGAATAAAAGAAAAAAGTGACCTCTATTTCATATTTAAGTTTATATTTTTATTAGGATTGAGAGTCAATGTTATAAGTAGTTGTGAGTTTAAGTTATTCGTACTGACAATAATTAGAATAGAATAACCACGCTAACATATCACTTATAAGTCTTAACTTCCATGATCAAGATATATCATTATGATTGACTTGTTATAATCTTCTCAATAGAATGTCAATTTCATTATTGACTGTTAACCTTAGTTCATAAGTTATATGGTTTATGACTTACATCTCCTGATTACATTAAGATATCTAAATTGTATAAAATATAACTTAAAGATTGCATGTATATATGGAATAATATGTACATGCATAAAATGATATACACCGATGTTCCTAATAAATTTTATAAAGTAAACAACTCTATTAATAAAATAAAAATGTCACACAAATAAAATTGACTTTAAGGACATAAACCCAAGCAGAAATGGGCTTGATATTTGCATGGAAAGTGGGCTTGGTCCTTTACGAGCTAAGACTTTTAAAAAGTTAAATGGCCTTCGGCTTGATGTGTCAATAGGGCTTGAGATTTTTTTTTTTTTTTTTAATTGTTTAATTGTTTAATTTTTATTTAGTACGCCTATATGCATTTTGGGCTATGGCATTTAGATATGAAAATGGGATATTCTTTTAGGGAGAAAAAAAGGAGAAAGGAATTTTCAGCCAAGGTGAAAAATCAAAGTAATGGTTTTACTTTTTTTTTATTTTCAATTTATTTTAAGGCTGCCTTGGTTCAACGTTGTCCATTCCATTGAAGTGAAAGCAAAAGTGAAAGGAAAAGAGTTAAAATCGTATGTGACTAGTATATAATGGGTTAACCGTCTATTTTAATCCCTTTAACTAACGAAAGTAAACTTTTGAGTATAAAATAATAGTTTAATAAGATCGAATGTTACAAGTGATAATTCATAAGAAAAGTAACAATGCGTTATTCTTGTTGGTGATAGAGTGAAAAGTAATTACCCCATTTCCATACGTAGTTAACTTGTTGGACACATAAGTCTAGCTCGTTCCGCCCGTTCACGTAACAGAAACCCATCCGCCAACAAACTAATTCTCGCCCAATCACAACGTGAAACCTGTCAGAAAGAGACCTTCTATTCTGCTTGTCGATAAGCGATTGGATGAAAAACAATAGAGCCAAAGTTATTACGGTAGGTGATTGTTCCCTTCGCCTAGCTATTTAAACTGAACACAGAGTCTACTTTTCCGTTCTTTGCAGTGACTTTCTGCTTTGGCTTTCCCTTTCTTTCACGTTCTCTTCCACCGTCTCTGTGCGTGTGAAATTTACGCCGGCGGTGACGACAGAGACTCGCCGGAGAACCGGAGACTTTACGGAAGGGCGTCCTAGAGGAAGATGAAGATCTTCGTGAAGACTCTTAAGGGTACTCACTTCGAGATCGAAGTGAAACCTGAAGACACGGTACCGATATATATCTTAATCTCTTAATTATTGAATTTTATTTATATTTTTATAATCACTGTACGACAGTAGATTGATTATTCTGTAATTAGGGTTTTATGTTGTATTGCCTCTGGAATTAATTATGACTTAGGGTTTCTTTTTCCTCTTGAATTGTGTATACAGATGAAGCTTAGGTTCTTTTATATGTACTTTTTTTCTTTTCCTAGTGGTTGATTTTGTGTGATCTAGAATTTGATTAGGACTTTTGTGAATTGCGCTTGAATTCCACAACTTGTACTCTTGGCGTGAATTGCAGATAATTGTTTTAGTTTAATGTAGTTCAACTTCGGACATTTTGTATGTAAAGAGTTTCAAGTAGGGAAATTCGTGTATTATCATGTTTGGGCGCGTTAGTAGTGCTTCTCTGAGTATCGGCGGCCAAATATGGACTTAGTATGGAAGGGGAAACATTTAAATTTACCTACTTCAAGTCTTTACTCAACAAAAATATTTTATACTGTGCCAAATGTATAAGTGTTTTTCGGGTGCTAGCTCTTAGCTATTTTGTACCTGAAACGACTATGAGTGTTGGCTTTGTTAGGCTTTGACATCTCTCTTTGGATGTTCTGTGCATATACATCATTAAAGTTTATTTAAGGATGGAATGTGCTGTAGTACTCTAGTTAGGCAGAGTGAATACACGTTTTTGTTAACATTGTGAACTACCACTACCCAGAAAAGTGTTTATGTTCTTTGATATTCGATCTGTATCCTACTGTTTTTTTACAAGACTTACAAACCTACTAGTAAGTTTTATATGAAGATATCTCTATCGTGTAGGTTTTAATTATTGTATTATTATTTTATGTAGTATCATGTGGCAGTCTTTGGCATTGCTTCTTTGATTTTTCTGGATGTTTTACCTGCCTCGAGGAAAGGGGCATTGCTGCTTTGATGTTTAGAGTTACAACTTTGTTGGTTTGTCTTGATCATTGACTCCATCAAAATACCCATCCAGCAAGGGGATACCCAAAAACCTGTACTTTTTCTTGTGAGCATAGGTTAGATGCAGCCTGGACTTACAGAAGAGCCTGTTGAAAATATATAAGGAAAACAATTGACAAGTGTTTTAAAAGTGACCTAGATAGAAATGCAATCCTGAAATAGATGACAGTTGTCTCTCCCTCCCTCTCTCTTGCAGGATTGCTTGAATCATATTTTTGCCGCATTTTATTGGCCAAATTTTACATAAGCATGTCTATTTTCACAGTTTAAAGCATTATCGATTCCATTGTAAAGTTATCAAATGATAGTTTCTTTTTGTGCACTTAAAATTACACTGTTCAATTTATTATAAATCTCACCGACTTTTACAAATGGATCAATTGTTAGTTTCTTCTTGTGGAATTCTCATTCCTGTGTTTCCTCTGCTACTTTTTTATTTATTTATTTATTTTTAGCAATGAGCTTCAGTTCATTGTTCCAATTTTCTCTCTCTTTTTATTTTTATTTTTTTATTTTTAATTTTAAATGACATTTTCAGGTTGCTGGCGTCAAGAATAGTATAGAGACACTGCAGGGTTCTGATGTTTACCCTGCCTCACAACAGATGCTTATTCATCAGGGGAAAGTTCTTCAGGATGCCACAACGCTGGAAGAAAATAAAGTTGCTGAGAATAGTTTTGTTGTCATCATGTTGACCAAGGTGAATTTAGTTATCTCCTATGGAGTGTATTTTTCTTATTTTAGAAATGAAAGGAAGGAAAGGAATTTGAAGAGTTATTATTTAACATATTGAGAAAGCATTATCTCATAGTTTGTAATAATTTGTTATTAAGGGGGACAAAAGTAAGTATGAGACTTTAAAGTTGGAAACTGAGCAAATTCTGCTGCTTCCATGATGATAAAAAATTTGTAAACTCAAAACCTTTATTCCCTACTGTCTCACCTCTCTTCATCGTGGGACCTTTTTATTTTTTTATTTTCGGGTGGTGGTGGTTTAGAAATCACATTAGAAGATAGAGGTAAAAGGAATAGAAAATGGAAGTAAGACAATTGTTTTCATGTAAGATCCACTTGATTGCAGGTGAAATGATTGCCATGAAATTATCTTTCTCAAATCTTCTCACGTATGAAATTGTTATATGTGTTTCTAAGGAACCAACCAATATGATTCTATGCTACATTATAGAACTTATCAACTCAACAGAGCCGTGTACGATAGAATCAAACTTTGGAATGTGGTTAGGATAACTCTTAGGCTCCAATTTTTTTAGGATAAATATGAAAAAGAAAAAAGACTACTTGGGGTTGGATTTGGTTTTTGCTAGATCCATGTGCTTTATTAAATCCTTAGCTATCATGTCTTTTCTGTCGTTAAGTCTGTTTTGCCTACTTAATTACAACCTTCTCTCCTGGTTTGGGGCTGGCTGTATAAATGATGCCTCATTGTATATAATCTAGGCAGAGCTTTTGTTATTAGGCATACAGATTCTTCACTGTTTATTCTTATGTTGGTCCCTACCTCATTATATATATATATTTCCCCATTTGGGATGGGACTGTTCTGCAACAGACACGAGCACTGAATTCAACACTTGCTTTAGTCTCTGTTTGTAGTGACATAAGTCCGACCCTATGACTCATGAATTAACAATTCTTGCAACAAGGTGTACTTGACATGAATTAGGAGTTAATAAAACCTTTCATAGGAATCCTTTCACAAAATAATCAACCATTATATTTAAAGCAGGTATAGTTATGTCCATAGATAAAGAGTCATTATCCGGTGCTGATCCCACTTAGGTGGGGTTTCAGGAGGGCTTGGATGTGGTCTTACACATCAACATCTTTCTGCATGAAGAGGTTGATCTCAGGTTTCCCACTTCTGAACTTGTGCTTGAGAGCCATTTGTACCCCTAGATTTACTAATATTTAGTTTCTAAAACTGGAAACATCACTTTTGTGGAGAAATTTCTTATTTATTCACTTCCACTCTTTTCGTTTTTCTTATTACTTTGATGATGGCGGTTTTCTATATTGCAAGAGATGGTGTACAAAAAGTTCTGCAGGTCTCTTAGAGGCTCTTAAAGTTACTTCCTTTAGAGCATCTCCAGCAGCTGGAGATGCTCTTAGACATTAAGCATGTTTTTTTTTTTGACATCTGCTTTTGTTTCTTCTTTGGCGATTAGTTATCCTGATTTTTTTTTTCTTTTTGCCCCTACTAGCTAGGTGGCTTCTCGTGTAGCAGGGGGCGCCTTAAGGTTTTAATGATATCTCAATTACTTATCAAAACTTTTATTTTTATTTTTTATAAGTAGTTGAGATATCATTAAAAGCATAAGATGCCCCCAGGTACGCATTAAGCATGCTAGTTGAATTAGTGTTTGTACTAATGTATGCAATGTTGAAATAATTGTAGAATAAGGTCTCAACAAGCGGAGCCTCAAGTACAACTGCTCCCACAAGCCAGGTAAGTGTGGATGGTTTCTGCTTAGTGGTTGTGGTTATGATTGCCATTTGAAGTTGATCTAATACATGTGTAGGCCAAACCTGCAAGTTCATCACCTCCTACCTCGACACAATCAACACCAACGCCAACACCAACACCAACACCAACACCAACACCGACACCAATACCAACATCTCAACCTCCTCCCTCAACTGCAGCACCGTGAGTTCATATCCACCGTCTTCTCAGAGGCTTGATATCAGCTTGAAGTTCTTGTACTGAATGTGTACACTTCTGACTGCTTTACTAACTTTTCTGCTTCTCTTATTTTTGAATTGTGTAGGCCCCAGTCTACCCCTGAGCCCACTACTGTTGCTACCCCTCCTGCTTCGTGAGTACTGATGATCACATTTTTTGAATATAAGTCCCATGCTTGAAAGTTAAGACCATGTGTTTTAACATTTCGTTCTTTTTAGATTGTATGTCTAGAAAACTGTAATGCACTTGTATGATTTTTATGTAATTAATGCGAGGTTGAATATGTGATATTTCTCTGACTGTATTCTTTTAGTTATTTTTTCTTATTTTGGGTTTATGCAGTTCAGAATCAGATGTCTATGGCCAAGCAGCATCAAATCTTGTTGCAGGAACAACTTTTGAGGCTACCATTCAGCAGATTCTAGACATGGGTGGGGGGAGCTGGGACCGGGACACCGTTGTCCGTGCTTTACGTGCTGCCTTTAATAACCCTGAAAGAGCTGTTGAATATCTGTATTCTGTAAGCTTTTTCCAGACTTTGGCTTCATTATTGTTATTAGTTCACCATTTGGCTGGATCTAGCATGTCAGCTGGAAATGATTTTTTTTTCCTCAAGCTATACATGTTTGTCAACTCATTTAACCATAGGCTTATGGCAGTTTCAGTATACCAATTTCAAGATTGGTCAATTTACAATGCATAGTGTTAACGGTGTTACTTGTGTGTAATGGAAGTGAAATAGTCGTTGACTTAGAATTTCCTGCGTCGTGCCCCCCCCACATATATATCTAGCTAGCTAGGAATTTTCTTTTGTGTACTTATTGTATACCTATGGAAAACCATCTTTAGCCTTGTAGGGTTGCTGTGGGTTATACCTCCTCGAGTGGTAGATATTTTTGCTTGCTGAATAGGGTTTTTTGGTAGAAATCGGAACAATATTATATGGAAGATGGTTCTGTCTTGCCTTATGTGGTGTATTTGGAGGGAAAGAAATGATCGAAGCTTTTAAGATAGCGTGCACGGATGGTAGAGGAACTTAAGGATTATTTCTTTTAGACTCTCTATCACTAGACAGTTGCCTTGGACTTAAACATTTCTAGCTTCTATGTTTTCTTGATTTTTTTCTTTTACTAGTTGTATATTTTCTGTGTGCTTGGGTTATGCCTTTTGCCTTTATAATGAATTGTGTTTACTTATTAAAAAAAAAAAAAAACAAAGGCCTAGAAGTTTACTTTAATAACCCTAAGGCCCTAACCAATTAGATTTCATTCACTTACATCTTTTTTCTACTCAATCTCACTTCACATAAATATTAAAACAAGATTAGAGATATGGGTTATCTGGGGTTTTTCTACGTAGAAACTAAAACTTTTGAGATTAGATCGAACGTGCAAGGCGGAGTCCAGTTGGCGGAGAAGAGTCGGGGGAAAACACGAGACGTGATTATGGCATGGCCAACCATTTTCTGGTTAGCGAGTGCATGGGACTATTTGACGAATATCGAGATCGTTCGTGACAATTGGAGGACTTTTCGCTTTGGCAGCTTTTCATACGTGATGCAGCGAAAAAAGAACTCTCATGGTAACTATCTGGAGTTATCAGAATATGGTGGGAAGGGACGGAGGAGTTTTGTGATCATACCGGAGGGGCACGAAGGGAAGGGATGGACAGATTGCCGGTCGCAATTGCAGAGACTAAAGTTGCATTTTGAGAAGAATAGCAAAGGGGTGATCAATGGGGAGGAGGCGGAGGGAAAGAGACAAACCAGTAGGGCTCCAATTGAGACAAAAGAGCTGCAACCGACGAGCGGAGGGACCATTGTGATGCCACCGGCAGGGCCACAAAACCAGCAGAAGGAATATCAGAACCGGCGTTCGTATGCCGAGGCGGTGGTTGGGGAAAAAAGCACAACCGGCACCTCCGATACACAGCCAGCCGGCGAGGGGGGGTTGAATCTTTGTAAGGAAGGCGCGCAAATCCGGGAGTTGACGAACGGAGATCACGCCATGCAACAAAAGGAAAGTCTGGCGACACACAATTTGGAGAATCTCACGAGCATTAAGGAAATTTTACTTTCCTTACAAAAACAGATATCCAGCTGTCTAGAAAAGCTGGAGCAGGGAGGTGGGAAGAAGGGGCTGGAGATGGGCTGGGGGAATAAGGAGATGGCGATGGGCTGGGGGAATACGGGGAAGGAAGTCCAGATGGGCCAGAGTAAAATGGGAAATGGGCTGAAGGAATGGGCCCCAAACAGGGGGAATGAGAATAGGCTTAAGGATCAGCCCACAAGGTTACAGATTATCAATAGATATCGGAAAATATACGTTCGCCGGCATCCCATCAGAAACAGATTATGGCGTCCAAAACCGGTGATTGCAATATCGCCGGTGGATGACCAGACCGGGACGTCGGAGCAA
>NC_081545.1:28963030-29021504 GCF_901000735.1 Corylus avellana | reverse complement strand
ATGTGGGATAGACGAGTGGTGGAGAAAGTTGAGGAATGTGTAGGGCATTTTATAGTAGCATGTGTTTTCCGAAGTGTCACGGAAAATTTTGAATGGGCTTTTGCGGGCGTGTATGGGCCAACGGACGCTAGTATCCGAAGCAACTGTTGGGATGAACTGGGAGGTGTAATTAATGTGTGGGATCGTCCTTGGTGTGTGGGAGGGGATTTTAATGTCGTGCGCAGTATTGGGGAACGATTGCGGGCTACAAGACAAACCCAAGCAATGACCGAATTTGCGGATTTTATCTTCGAGCATGGGCTTATCGATCTTCCAATGGTAGGAGGGAGGATTACATGGTCTAATAGGCGTGCAGGGTCCAGACTTGACAGATTTCTGGTCTCCACAGAATGGGAGGAACACTATCCAGATGTATGTCAAAAAAGATTGCCTAGAGTCTTATCCGATCATTTTCCAGTGTTGTTGGAGTGTGGAATTGGAAGAAGGGGTCGTCTACCATTTAGGTTCGAAAACATGTGGCTACAAGCGGAGGGGTTTGTGGAGCAGGTCAAGAATTGGTGGAATTCCTATTTTTTTGATGGTAACCCTAGCTATGTGCTGGCCCGAAAGTTGAAAGCCTTGAAAGGGGACCTCAAAAAATGGAATGTGGAGGTTTTTGGAGACATAGGCAAACGTAAAAAGGAGTTGGAGGAGGTTTTGGGTGGGCTGGACAGAATAATAGAAAGCAGAGAATTAACGGAGGAGGAGATACTTCGGCGAGATGAATGCTCTCAAAACTTAGAAAAGACACTCTTACAAGAAGAAATGAGTTGGAGGCAGAAATCTAGAGCTTTGTGGCTAAAAGAGGGCGATCGGAATACGAAGTTCTTTCATAGGTTGGCAAACTCACACAAAAGAAACAACACAGTTGCAGCAATGATGGTGGGTGGGAGAAGGACAGAGGATCCGGCAGCTATACAAGATCATATTGTGCATTTTTATAAAATGTTGTATTCTGAGCAGTGCCAGGAGAGACCAACCACATTATTAGATCCTCTGATAGATCATATTAACTCTATTGAGGAAGGGGAGCGGTTGTGGATGGAGAGAGATTTTGAGGAAGAGGAGATTTGGGCGGTGGTGAGGAATTTGCAGGGTGATAAGGCACCTGGACCGGATGGCTTTACCATGGCGTTTTATCAGAAATGTTGGGAGGTTATTAAGGAGGACTTGATGGCGGTTTTCAAGGAATTCCATGAAAGTGGTAAATTCGAAAAGAGCATTAATGCTACTTTTGTAGCACTTATTCCAAAAAAAGCTGGAGCGGTGGACATAAGGGATTTTTGACCTATTAGCCTGGTAAGCGGGGTGTATAAGATAATCTCAAAGGTGTTGGTTAGTCGGTTGAATTCTGTCATGGGGAAGCTCGTGTCACATACCCAAAATGCTTTTATACCTGGCAGGCAAATTTTAGACTCTGTTTTAATGGCAAATGAATGTGTGGATAGTCGGATTCGATCTGGGGAACCAGGTATTATTTGCAAGTTAGATCTGGAGAAGGCATATGACCATGTCAACTGGGATTTTTTATTATATATGTTGGAGAAATGTGGTTTCGGGGAAAGGTGGAGAGCGTGGATTCGGCATTGTGTCTCTACTGTAAGATTTTCAGTGCTCATTAATGGAACACCAACAGATTTTTTTGGTAGTTCTCGGGGAGTGAGACAAGGGGATCCTTTGTCCCCTTTGTTATTTGTGTTGGTGATGGAGGCGTTCAGTAGGATGATGAAGGCAATGGTGGAGAGAGAACTTATGGCTGGCTTCTCAGTGGGTTCACAGCTTAATGAGGTAATGGAAGTGTCGCATTTACTCTTTGCTGATGATACTATTATTTTTTGTGAGCCAAAGGTGGAACAACTTCGGAATTTGCGATGCTTGTTGTTGTGCTTTGAAGCGGTTGCGGGGTTGAAAATAAATTTATCAAAGTCTGTAATTGCGCCTATTGGTATGGTGGAAGATGTAGAAGGATTGGCAAATATACTTGGTTGTGGTGTGGATTCTTTACCATTTATATATTTGGGATTGCCTTTGGGGGCTCATAGTAAGGACCCTGCTATATGGAATAAGGTTATAGAGAAGATGGAGATGAAATTGGCGGGATGGAAGCGAATGTATTTATCCAAGGGGGGGCGAATAACGTTGATCAAGAGTACGCTATCTAGTATACCCACATACTATTTATCGTTGTTTCAAATCCCAGTGAATGTGGCGAAACGGCTCGAAAAAATGCAAAGAGATTTTCTATGGGGAGGTGTCGGAGATGAGTTCAAATTCCATTTGGTCCGATGGTCCAACATTTGTATGCCTGTGGAGGCGGGGGGATTAGGGGTAAAGAATTTGACACAATTTAATCGAGCCTTATTGGGTAAATGGTTGTGGAGATTTGCATTTGAAAGAGATGCATGGTGGAGGAAATTAGTGGAGACAAAATATGAGGTGATGAGGGGTGATTGGTGTACCAAGGAGGTAGGAGGGACATATGGGGTGGGATTGTGGAAAAGTATCCGAAAGGGATGGGATGAGTTTCAGCAACATGTGCGATTTGAGGTAGGAAACGGGTCTCGTGTGTTGTTTTGGAAGGATGTGTGGTGTGGGGAGGCATCACTACAGAATTTGTTTCCTGCTTTATTCAATATTGCATGTGAAAAGGAGGCATGGGTAGAGGAGAATATGGAGAGGGTAAATGGAGCTATCTATTGGAATGTTCGATTTATTCGACATGTCCATGATTGGGAATTGGAAGAGGTTTCGAGATTCTTCGAATTGCTGTATTCCCAACAAGTAAGGCAAGGTGGGGTAGATAAAATTTGTTGGATGCCTTCAAAGAGGAAAATTTTTGAGGTGAAGTCTTTCTACAAGGTGAAAATAAATTTAGCCCCGGTGGATGGTCCATGGAAACTTATTTGGAAGAGTAAAGCTCCACCGAGGGTGGCTTTTTTCGTATGGACGGCAGTTATGGGGAAAATTCTAACATTGGACAACATACGGAAGAAGAACATCATTGCGACGGAATGGTGTTGTATGTGCAAGAAGAGTGGCGAATCTATTGATCACCTTTTAGTGCATTGCGAAACTGCTGTTGAGGTATGGAACATGATTCTCCAACTCTTTGGGATAACGTGGGTGATGCCTGGGAGTTTGAAGGAATGCTTGGGGAGTTGGGGAGGGCAAAGGGGAAAGCGGACAGTCATGTACATTTGGAGGATGGCACCTTTGTGTGTAATGTGGTCATTATGGAGAGAAAGGAATGCGCGGAGCTTTGAGGATCGTGAAATGGGAATTATAGAATTGAAGAAAAGAGTGATCCAAACACTCTACTCGTGGAGGGTCATGGGGTTTTCTTCGCAAGCTACAACGCTTACGGAGTTTATCGATCTATGTGCGTCTTTTTCAGTTTGAAGCTCGTGTAGTGGGCTCTATTGTATACTTCCTGTGTACATGGGTTGCGCCCCTTGCGCTTTTTATATAATGCCTTTTACTTATCAAAAAAAAAATATTAAAACAAAGATCACAGATTAACACATTTATTTTAACATTCACATATTTGTTCAATAATTTTTGGGCAATTAATACAGAATATGCAGATTTTTACATCCTTCAGTGTAGGTTGAGATTACTTAATGATATTGAATACTAAGAGAATTTTCGGGGCCACCTTTTTGTGGGGTAGTTTGTCGTGCTTAGATGTTATGCAAGTAGAAGAGGAAAAATTTTAGAACAGGATTTTTCAAATGGTAAATTCAAACAACCGAATTTTAATTGAGATACCAATGAGATTTGGACAAGTGGATGGAAAATGGGGAACTTAATCTTTGGATGTTCAAAGCCAAACAATCCTGTCAACTGGGGAACTCTGGATTTCAGTTGAATTTTGTACCTGTTCATATCCAACCAGACGCACCTTGTCTTCTGTGGATTTGTACTGATCCTAAATGAAAACCATGTTGCTCATGTGAAAAATATGGTTTTTACAATGAGATAAGCATGATCATATGGAAACTATTTTCATGTTGAGATAAACGTGATGTTCATTTTACTATTCTCTTTTTATTTTGCTGTATGTTGGATTTAAGCACGTTCTCTTTGGTTCATATCATCAGATTGAGATGAAAATCAATTTATTTCAGGGCATTCCCGAGCAAGCAGAAGTTCCTCCAGTTGCTCGAGTTCCTTCTAGTGGGCAGGCAGTAACTCCAGCCCAGGCTCCACAGCCAGCAGTGCCTGCTAGTGGGCCCAATGCGAACCCCCTAGATCTGTTTCCACAGGTAGATAACCTTTTATCATTAGCTTATGAACTTTACTATAATTGTGTAGTAATGGATTTCAAATCTTCCTGAATCAGGGCCTTCCTACCATGGGTTCAAATGCCGGTGCAGGCACCTTGGATTTCTTGCGTGACAGCCAACAGGTATCTTATCTATGATTTTTCTTTCTTTAATCTTGGGTTGGGGCTACACAGCAATGAGTAGCTAGCCCCAAGACCCTCCCTAGAGAGCCTGAGATAGAGCTGGAAGCCAACCTATACTTTCCTGGGACTTGCCTTGCCCCAACATCTAAATAAAAGGCAGGCGCCGAAAAGGAACCAGCCCAACCTCTTGAAGAAAGCTCTTTTTGGCTTATTGTTTGCTAACTTGTTGAGGTTTCTAAAGCATTCTATTCTATATTCAGTTCCAAGCCTTGCGAGCTATGGTGCAAGCAAACCCCCAAATATTGCAGGTACTCTAATCCTGTCTACTTCTTTTTGTTGTCAATTTGGTCATTCCAATAACTTGTGGGTTAACATTGATTTATACTGACATCCTTTTCCACTGCAGCCTATGCTTCAGGAGCTAGGAAAGCAAAATCCACACCTAATGCGCCTGATTCAAGAGCATCAGGCTGACTTCTTACGCCTAATAAATGAACCTGTTGAAGGGGAAGGGTGAGATGAATATGATGCATTATCACTTGCCGTCTGTATATATCTATTGTTGAATGCACGGATGCTTATTTACATATTAATGTATAATCAGGAACCTACTGGGTCAGGGGGCTTCAGCAATGCCGCAGGCTGTGACTGTCACCCCTGAGGAGCGTCAGGCCATTGAACGTGTAAGTTTATCAGCTCTCGTCTCTTATTTAGCTTTTCAATTTAATTGCCAGTGGTCTTTGCACTTGAAGAGTGGAATCAGTTAGGGAACATTGGCCTCATGCCTTGAAACTCTTGTCAAATTTAGCTTATGTATTTCTTCTCTAATAAATGTATTGTATAATCATGATAAAACATTAAAACATGTTAACTCTATCATTCTTTGTCAACACTATGAAATTATATTATACGCACTTGAAGGGTTTCCCATACACTACAGTCTTACCTCTTTTTTTCTTTTTTGAATATGAACTTTTTCTATACTAAAGTCTCTAAATGAACTGATATGGTTGATTTCCTTGGTACCCTGTAGCCTTGAAATGTTCGAGAAAATGTGACTAGATTATTTGTGAGCAATATGGGACAAGTTCAACACAAATGTGTGGTGTCCAATGTTTTTCCAGTGTATGATCTTATTGTTGTCTATGCATGTCGGAAAAGCTTATGATTTTCTTTTGTTCATCTTTTTGTTTTTTTTTTAGGTAAGACTGTTTAGTTTAATAGGCCAAGTTGTGTGAGGAATTCATGTGAAGCTTGGAGTATTCATATAGGTCTTTCCTAACTTGTAATTTTTTCGCAGCTTGAAGCAATGGGCTTTGATCGAGCCCTAGTATTGGAGGTCTTCTTTGCATGCAACAAGAACGAGGAGCTGGCAGCCAACTATCTTTTGGATCACATGCATGAGTTTGAGGACTGATCAAAGTGGTCGTTATTTCTTATTTCTCCTTATCTTTTTTTATGTCAGACTTCTCTGCCTTGTTGGTTGATATTGTTTTATCTTTCGATGTCTTATTCCACCTATTTGTCCTGTGGAGTCTTTGGAGCAGAGACGCTGTCAAGATGTTCATGTCCCTCTTTTCATCCTCTGAATTCATAGCATTTCCAGATATCTTTTTCATATATTCATTTCCATATTACATAATTTTGTGTTGGAATATGGGAATAATTGTTTCTTTTTTCCTGGCCAGCAGATTTGTCTATCTTTTAGGTAGCGATAAGACATCTAAAACACCTTCGCATCTCCATGCACAGATGATCAGCATTATAAGAGTCTGAAATTTTGCTGGGAAGTTCTTAACGTAGTTGGATCGGCACTCGTTCTAAATTTCTCTAATAGGTTGAGTGAAATCTCAATCGAAGCTACGAAAGCTTATGATGCGGCTTTGTTGGTAATCTATGTTAATATTTTCTGTAAGAGAAGAAGAAAAGAAACATAAACAAAAAGTTAAAAAGCGAGTTATTTCATTTTATTTTATAAAATATCGATCAAAGACCGGTGTACTCACCAATGCATCCTAAAAATGTTAAGCATCCGTCCAGGATTTACCATTTTAAAAAGTGATAAAAAATAGTAATTTTAAAATGTGTAATTTGAAAACATGAATTTTAAAAATACAGTTAAATTATTTGGTAAAATTGTAGTATAACATTTGAAATTATAGTTTAACCTTTAAAATTTTGCCTTTTTAAAAAAAGTATTTTCTTGCTATTTAGAAACACATAAAATCAGCCATTTTAAATTACAATTTTTAAAACAACCAATTTTTTACAATTTAGTGTAAAATTGTATTTTTTGTTTAAGAAATGCACACTTAATTATGGTGTCATGACACTTGCATGGTAAAAGCTCTCTAAACAGCCCAAACGGCTAAGGAAAGCCCTTGACCAGGTGGCAGGTAATGTGGAATGAGGCTGGTAAAAAAAAAAAAAAAGGTTATGAGTTATGGTAGGAAGAAAACGGGAAAAATCATATTTTACTATGCGACACGACACAACCTACATAACCCGTTTAATAAACATATTATTTTGGGTTAACCTGAACATGACCCATTTCAACTTGTTTTGACCTATTTAATATAAATAGGTTAAATTGACCCAAATACTTAATATAACCTGATTAATACAATTTCATATCTTATAAGCATAAATTATATTAATTATACACACTCACAACTAGATTCATGACAATTAATATCCAATTAATCATAACCATAATTAATAAATATAACCCAACTTCTCAGCATAATATCCAATCAAATAGAGTTGGTGAACTCACTCTCAATCTCTCATTACCTGTGGAAATAAGCATAATTCATCGAATCATGTAAATTATTTGTTCTTTTATTTGTTGTTACTTTTTGCACAATTATACGTAGGAATGGTAGGACCATGATGGTTTGACTTTCATCTCCTTGCATTTAGAAACATGGGCCATGGCTGCAGTGACCATTGCCCAAGTACCAACATTAGAGATACGTCAATTCGTGTGGTGTGGGTGGGTGACCAGTCAGATTTTCCGGTTCCGTGTGGGCTTGGCTTCGGTTTTCAGGGCTACATTTCCACTTTCTTCTGGAATGTCAACTGAATCTTCCTCAAGCGGGATTGCGGGAATGTCAACAGAATCCTCCTACGTGGGCTGGTCATGGCTGCAGCCGAATAACGTTTGTTTAATAAAGCCACTTGCCCAATGTAGCAGTCATTTTCTGTGCCTTTGTCTTGGTTTATGGAATATCATTTTTATTTTTGGCTTTTTTTATTTACTTATTATTATTTAATAACACGAAAAACTTAATATATTTTTTACTACGAAAGATTCAATCAAATTGGAAGAAATCACATAGCAGATAATATGATTTAGTTTCAGTTCTTTTAATAAACTAGCTAGATGCTGGAGGTTCATCCCTACCCAATTTAATAACATGAAAATTTCATAATTTGGTCCCGAAGTCGGTGGAAAAATGATATTTGTAAGGGTGGAATAGTCTTTTCCTAAACCAACAGTAAACAACGGTCGTTTTGGTACTCTTACCTTTTCTCAGCCTCCAGGCGGGGAGAAGAGGTCAACAAGTTTCTGGGCCCAAATACCAAGAACTGGCCATGCTTGGCGATGGCGTGTTGAAGAGAAACGACCATATTTGGGACAGAGGCCAATTCCAATCAGTTGACAATAAAAGGGTGCAAGCTCTTTTTCTTATTTGGATCCAAGCTACAGGGCAGCATTGTCACATTTTAAAATTATATAATCAGTTCCATGGCAGCAGCATAAGCAGGGGAGCAAATATGGGTAGGAAACTGGATGCTTTGCTTGGCAGGAATTCCAAGACCTCCAAACTCAAAAACCTTGCCAAACTTGCCATCTCCAGGATTTCCATCCTCAAGAACCAGCGCCAAGTCCGCTGCTCCCATGCCCAATCTGATGTCATTGAACTCCTTAAACTTGGTCACCAAGAAAGAGCTCTCCTTCGTGTAATTTCTCTCTCTCTCTCTCTCTCTCTCCATCCATATGCATGATGATTGATGAGTTTCAATGGATCTCCCAACAGGTTGAGCATGTGATAAAGGAGCAAAACATGTTGGATGCGTTTGCGATGATAGAAAACTACTGTGATCTCTTAATAGAAAGGGCTGTGCTACTTGAAAACAAGTTAGTTGCTCAAAGTACTTTGAAGTTCAAGTACTGTATAGTTTCATACTGCTATATGGTTATTGGAATCTAATTTCCCTTCTTTATTCTTCGTAGTACTGATTTACATGTATACTCGTGTTTATACAGGGAATGTCATGATGAGCTTAAGGAGGGGATATCAAGCCTGATCTTTGCAGCTTCAAGGTGTGGAGAATTCCCAGAGCTGCAAAAGATCCGTCAAATGCTCACTTCAAGATTTGGGAAAGATTTTGCTGATTGTGCTGTTGAGCTACGCAACAAATGCAGAGTCAATCCTAAGGTAAAGAGTGGGATAGTTTAAGTCTGTCATTGCCGAAATATTTCTCTTACAACACCCGTGTCTTGGGATTCTCTAGATGATACAAAAGTTTTCGGCACGACAACCAAGCTTGGAAATCAGATTGAAAGTGCTAAAGGGTATTGCTTCTGAGATTGGAGTCGCTCTGTATTTAGAGGAAGATGCTCCTGTGATTGCCGAGGTAGGAAATTTTGTAAATTACATAATGACCACAACTTGCACAAATAGAGTTTTGATAATAAATTTTCAACTGATAAATGCAGGAGAAACTGGATGTCAACCAGAAGCAAAAGCAGTTTGAACCTAACAAATCAGCAAACTTGGAAGGTACACAGCTTACAGGTGATCGTCATGAATCACCTGCAGAAGAGATAGTTGAGGATGAGAGGTTGTCTGAATCTATAAAAGCAAGGAAGAAATACAGAAATGCAGCTGCTGCTGCTCAAGAGGCTTTTGACGCTGCAGCATATGCAGCAGCAGCTGCAAGAGCAGCTATTGAACTCTCCCGGTCTGAATCGGGAGACAATGATCCAGATAATTATAGTGGTTCTACTCATCGACAAGGAACTATATCCAAGTCCAATGAGTCAACTACACCTAAATTCCAAACTGATTGATATGCAGCTTCAAGGGAGATTAAGCACTCAAACAATAGACTGAGTTTTGAGAAGATCCATCCCATTGACAATTTCAGTTCAGAACCAGATGCAAACAAATCGACAGAAACAACCATAGCACAAATAGAATTGAAGAGAGAAAAAATAAAGCATGAATAGAAAGGAAACTATCTGCTTCAAGTTCAGAATCAGAAGATGACATATTCAGGGAGAGGAAGTTGCCTTCAAATTAAGCAAAGGCAACATGCCCCATGACTTACATTCTGCAGAAATCTCAAGCTGATCCCATTGTGTATCCCATGGAAAGACAATCTAGGTAGGAAAGCACCAGTTCGCAATTTTTGTAGAGCACTTAACGCACCGAAAGCAAACATTGAGAAGATGGCATCAGTGAGGACAATATAAGTAATTAGAGAAGGGAGAACTTTCCATTTTATTACTAAAGCTTCATCAAAGCTTAGTGAAAGTATATGGGTTAGTTTTGATATTTGTTGATTTTTACTGTAGAAAAATAATGACATGTAAATTCCATACCGTGATATAGCATTGGAAATGAATTTGAAAATTCTTGGGCGTGCAGAATATTTGGTTGAACTTTCTCCTTCATCATCATTTATTTTCTCTCTTCCTTTTTTTTTTTTTTTTTTTAATATCAACGGAATGTCAACAGAATATATGAAAGAATGTGTTAACTTTTGTGAACAGAGATAAAGTGAGGGAGGGAAAGGAGTAAGATTAGAGATTGATGGAGTAGGATCTGTGTTACTGATGAGATCTTTACTAGTGCTCATTAAGAGATTGGAGTTCTAAAAGCCAAGCTGAAGGCTTCTAAAGCACACATCTTCAAGCAACATGATGTATAGAGCTGAACTGCAGAAATTGCAAATTTGGAAGAGAAAATGGAGTGCAGCGAGATATTGAGGCTAAAACTGCCGCAAATAGATATGGTGACAGAAAGAAATTCTGAAGGTTGGAGACGCTAGAGACGATATGGTGGCAGATGTGGTAGAGGTTCTGGTTCTGGTTGTTAAACTAAGAAGCTCTTCCTATAAGAATACTCTCTTCTCCCAGCAAAAGCTTAGCTAGGTAAATGAACTCACGATTAGTGTGTATGGCTAAGAGTTCATCCACTGTACTAATTCTAATGAGATTACAAGTTAAATTGCATCATCAAGCGCACCCTGCCATGCGATTTCCGATGCAATGAACTCTATACAGCTCAAAAACTCCATACTAATGTAAATGACTAATTGAAACCCAGTTCCATTTAATTTAGCAAGAAGCATATAAGTAGTTCGAAAATAACTCTAACACAGAAGTTACAACAGCAAAAGCCTAACATTCATGAGGAATCAAAATATATTACATAATATGTTGAAGATCCACAAGAAATTTACATTGAAAGCTTACGCCAGATTGCCACCGCTCTGCTGCCATAAATTGATGATGTCCGTAGCCTGATTGAGAAGAATGATGATCTGCTTTTGAGATATCCAGGGCTTGCTTTCAAGTAACACCTTGAGCTCCTCCCAAGCATCTTTCCTCGGCCAAAAGTAGTAGGGACTCAGCGGGATGGTGCCATGTCCGGGTATCAACTGGTCGAGTCCAATTCCAATGTTCTTCTCCATCCAAATAAACTTCAATACAAGCCGCGGTTTCTCCACCGGCTTCACAACCACCCCAAGCTTCTACAAATATCAAACAAATAAAGCAATTCAATGACTGATGTTTTTTTGGATGTGGAGAAGATGTGAGCAACAAAAGGATCAAATTTTAATGGGCTTCTATAAAATAGGAAGCCCAGCTTACTTGTGCCAAATACTTGTATTAGGCTCTCACTTGGGTGCAAGTTTTAGCTCTCTGTATTATTGGGTGTCACATAAAAGCTTTTAATCATAGTGTTTCTAATATTTCTTATCCATCCAGAGAAAATACATATAATTTTCACAAATATTTCGGTTTGTTACAGAAATTCAGACGAAAAAATACAACTTCTTCACATTTCACACTACATTTCAGTAGCCAACTAAAAGCTATATATATAAACACACACACAAACACACACGCACAATGTTGAAAATTCCCTTCTCCAACAAAAGAAAAAAAAAATTCCTGTTTGGTTTCCTCTATTTTCTCAGAAACTAAACATTCACCAAAAAGAAAACATTAACCACACGCAGAGAGAGAGAGAGAGAGAGAGAGAGAGAGAGAGAGCGAGGTGGGACCTCCTTATCCGGAGGGGATTCGGAGGCGGAATTATCATCTGTGAGAGTGTCTTCAGTGACTGGTGCTGCTGCTTCAGCGGCGGCTGTGGCCGATAGTTTGAGGATTCTAGTGCTGTGACTGTGACTCTGGAGATTCAGTGGTTTGAGCCGGGAGAGCGAGAGTGATTGCGGCCTTGCAAAGATTGAGGCTTTCTCCAAGAAGTTCTGGCATGGGAACGCTATGGGCTTCAGAGAAACATTTAGGTTTGGTTGAATCGCCATTGGTAACATCTTTCAGTTATTTCACACACATACAGATAACCGAAAGAGAGCCATTTTAAAGCTTTTGTTTTATGCTCTGCTTGTGCTTGAGGATAAGGTGAGTCGGATAATCGGACCCGGGTCAATTTGACACGAATCACCTTTCGGATCGGTTTGACGCATCCAATCACTTTTGAATTAACTATACCTTATTCTGACAAAATAAAAAATAATTTTTTTTTTTTTTTTTGAATTTTACTATGTAACTTATTGACACAAACAAAACTTCAAGTGAAATTTGCTTTTTTCAAAGTGAACATGCAATGTGCCTTTTTAGGATCAAAATTCTTTATAATTAACTATTTGAATTATGTGCAATTCGAACAATATCACAAAGAGGTCTGCAAAACTCACTTACCCTAAAGAAGTAGGCCTACAACTCTTTTTTCTTAGAGTTGTTCAAATTGCATATGATTAAAAAAGCCAAATTGAAAGAATATAGCCAGTCATCAATTGGAAGTGCGTACGATGGTGATGAATAACAATTAGTCAAAACCTATGACGAACACAACCCATACTGCCCATACATACCGGTTGTTTGCCAATAGACCCAAAAAATAAACTCTATACTAATTATTTTAAATTCAACTTTAACATTCTTACTTTTTATATTACACCAATCACATTTTATTAATATTCAAATAAAAAAATCACTACAAAACAATTTTTTTTCTTCACTTTTTTCACACATCAATCAACTCTTGCAACAATTTCGGGCACTTTCTTTTTTCAAGCCAATGGCAAACAGCCTCACTAACCTTATTCATACAGCAAAGAAAGGCCGAGTGAAAGAGGGCATTCAGCTGGCTGCTTCTTGGCCACGTCCTCCTGTCCTGCTTATAGATACGTGATACATGATCTAAATTATCAAAAAGGAAATTGCATACCATGGATCCTCATTCTGCTTTTTGTGGAAATCAAATGGCATATTCAAAAACGTAATACAAACTTCCTCTAAAATCTTCGCATAAACCAAGCAAGGTTACATGATTAGATAGCACCCAGGCCAGTAGGACTCATACACTTCCATTTTCTTTTTCTTTTTCTTTCTTATTGACAATACAAAGCCTTAACCAATGGCAATATGAGTCTGCACTTTTGCAAAAAATTGAAGTCATTGTACAATATTCTACAACTGTCTGAGATGCTTTCTCAAGCATCCAATCACCTCAAAGCTAAATTGCTTCTAGTATAAATTTAAAATTGAAACTCAATCTGTCTCCAAGCGATAGCTATGGACCACGCCTCATGAAGCGGAGGTTACTAATTTGAATCCCCCTTCTCACTTCCCTTGTGTGGACATGTCAATAAAAAAAAAACAGAAACTCAATCTACAATATTCCCCGCAAAACTGGTACTTTATTTTCCCATAACATAAAGAATAAAGCCGGGCTCAAGACCAAGCTTCAACATGGTACTTGCCAGCCTTTTCCAGTGCCCTAAGCCACCTCACAGCAGATTCCTTTGGAAGCCCACCTTCCTTGGATACAATATCCTCAAAGGCAGACAATACGTCGGAAGGCATTTTGGTAGATGAACCTGCAACATAGATAGCAGCCCCCTCACTCAGTAAATTCCATATCCTCCGACTATTTTCCCGCATCTTATGCTGCACATAGACCTTCTGTGGCTGGTCCCTTGAGAAAGCAACAAAAAAACCTCCACCCTTAGCTTTCGAAAGTACCCCATCATTTTGTGAATGCGACAACCAAAAGTCTCTGTATAGGAAGTCATTATTCTCATTCCAGCAACCAAAGAAGAAAATAACTGGAGCAGTTGCACCAGATTCACTTTGTATTGCTCTTTCTTCCACAAATCCGCGAAAAGGTGCGCAACCAGTTCCAGGTCCAATAAGAATGAGTGGAAGCGATGGTGGTGGGGGATAAAGGGTACCTTTCTGAAACCATGCTGGAACATGAGTGCCTGTTCATGACAGAATAAGTGATTAAGTATATTAACAGGCAATATACATGGTTGCTTAATAAATAATGTGCTTTGATAGTCTCATTTATGCCATACTTTGTTCAGGATCAAGATGGGCTAGCCACATTGAGCAGAGACCACTTCGCTTCCTTTTAAAAGGAGTTGTCCACGACACTACATTGACAGTTAAGTGCACTTGATTGGGGTGAGCTGAAGGGGATGAAGATATGGAGAAAGCTCTGGTTTTCAATGGAGGAACCAACTGCACCAGCCATTCAAATGGTATTTGAACAGATGGAAAATCCTCTAATACCTATTTTACAAAGAAAATCAATTCATTAAAGAGAGAGACTGATCTCGCCTGAAGCATGTTAGAGAAACAAAGAGAAAATTATGAAGATTGTATATAGACAGTTTAGATTTAACAAGCTAGTAGAAGTTTCAAAGGACTTCCTTTAAAGCCCATATAAAACGATAAACAGAAAACTAATTAAAGTGACCATTTTCCTTTCATTATAGGAAACAAAACAATACAGTAATATGGTATGCAAAAAAACCAGCTGTATCGCATCTACATGGGACTGCTGATGTGTAATGCTCTTTATTCTTTCCAAAAATCCCTCGCTTTCCAAAATTTCAGCCAACTAAGCAAGCCAGCCAATTCCTCCCATAAATACCTGCTATCATAATTGGAATTAGACCCATAACCCCTCCCCCCGTGTGAGAAACCATCTTCGAAGTTTATAAACAATCAAGCAACAGAAAAATCCCCCACACACACTTCGATCTTAAGCAAGATACCGCCAGAGGCCTTTCTAGAAGCTTAGTAGCACCAATCCACATGTTGACACCCCCACAAACTACTCATAACAAT
This sequence comes from Corylus avellana, assembly GCF_901000735.1. Lineage (NCBI taxonomy): Eukaryota > Viridiplantae > Streptophyta > Magnoliopsida > Fagales > Betulaceae > Corylus > Corylus avellana. The sequence continues at coordinate 29,006,655 of NC_081545.1, read as the reverse complement.
GCTGGAAATGAGCTCCAACTTAGATTCCTGCAAACAAATAATATTCACCTTCCATTGTCTAAGAAAATTTCTGACTCTCAAGTGTTTTGTCTCCCTCATTCACCCTCTCACATTCCATGATAACAACTTGGGCTTCATAAATAATCACCTGAAGCCTTCCTTTGACTCTACCACGGCTAGCGCTTCTGCTGCTGTTCGCATCATAGTTAATGGAACAAAATAACCTTCTTAATTCTCTACTACATTTTCCAAATTCAAGCAAGTGGCCGACACCTGATTAGAGTGGCTTTCTTCAAGGCTTGTAAATGAGGCCAAAAGCTCTCTTCAAAACCCTTGCACGAAAGCCCCACAGAATGGCGAAAATCCCTCACTTATAAAAGATATAAAATTTTCGAAGCTTTCGACAAAAAATACCACATCTTCGACATGTTATTCACATCTCATACATTGTTCAACAGATTCAATCAATAATTAATAGCAAAAAAATTCCATGGCGTGACACAGAAAAATGTTAACAATGGATTGAACCATGCAATGCATCAATCATATTCACTTGACAACACCTCAAGAATAGTTCTTCGTTCCTTCTGATTGTATTGGTATAGATCATCTCTTCCTTCAGCTGAAGCAAAATATTGAAGTCTTTCCTTTTCATGTGGAGCTGTTGCAAAATAACTCATGACCTGCCAAATTGATTTTATCAGTATGGAAGATTAACAGAAAAGCACAAGCATCTCCAAGAACAACCAGTAGAATTTTTGTAGCATGGATAAGCCATCTTTTGGATGAAACATTACTTGCTTGATTTCTTTCCTCCAAAAAAGGGAAAGGTTTTAAGGAATTATTAGTCATAAGTCCAAATTTGTACCATTATTAAAATTCCAATCCAATAGGATGTTTTTTTATAAGTAATTTCATTATCATTAATAAAGTGCAAAGAGGCGTAACCCTAGTATACATGAAGCATATAAAGAGAATCCATAATCTAATGAAAAAGAACAAAACTCAAAAAATCTGCAAAACTAGAGACAAGCAGACTGTGATGGGCAGATATCCAGGTATATAATGTGTAGATCACAAACTTCCACAACTCTGTCACCGAAGGCTCTACATCTTCAAAGTTCCAGCATTCCTCTCTCGCCAAAGACACCACACTACGCACAATCGAGCCAACTGCCATACTTCCATAACTGTCCAATCAGGTGTTTCATGTGAATCATATATATATATATATATTCTGTTTTTTTGTTTTGTTTTCCTCTTCTTTCTTTTCTTTTCTTTCTTTTTCTTTTTTTGAGAACACCAAGCTTTCTAGTAAAGAAAATCAACAAAATTGTAGGTTAAACGAAACTTTTGTTCTATAAATTTACATGCAAGATGTTCAATTTTATAAGTCACAAGACCAACTTAAAATTTTTGTTCTAATTCTGAATTCCTTTTTTAGGAGTCTGAATCAAGTAATACATATAAAAACTCATTTATAGATGAGCAGTACGATCAATATGCATACCCAATAGGATGAAGAAGGAAACCAAACATGACATATAGTATAAGCTGGCAGTGGCAATGTTTCAACAAACTTTCCAATTAAAAAGGCAAAAAAAGACCAAAAGTGTTAAAACATACAGGGTTCTTGCCTCAAAAAAATAGCGTCGAGGGGAAGCTGATGCAACATCCATTGTCAATGCCACGAAAGCTTTCAACTTGATTGGGACCTTGACAGTTGTACAAGTATGAAGAAGGTGATTATCTATCTCTCTAGTATGAACCTGTGATCAAGAAATTTTCAGCATCAAAAGGTTGCAATATAGGACACAAACTAAATGGATATAATATGATCGAAAGAAATAAAACACACTAAAGAAGTATGTATGCATATGATGCATCAATTAATCAAAAGGCAAAAGGCATTGTAGCAAGCAAGACGTCTCCTATGTTTAATCATATTGCCTTGGCCCAAAATTTAGGGATGGTCCAAGGATCCCGTTTTGTCAATCTGCTTTAGACAAAAGTTACACCTATAAAGTTTCATCGAGTACTACTGTGTCAACTCTTTTTTGATGAATAACTGCATCAACTCCGTCTGTGTACGTCCTTTCAGGCTTGCTGATGTCCTTAGAGTGACATCGACTTCCACTATCTTGTTCAAGTCATAATGGTTCAGTAATTTGAATTTATTACATATGGACAATTCATCTTTTTACAACCACTAAACCAAATATACACACACAAACCATCTCAGCCTGGTGTTCCCATTGTTGCCCAACAGCACAACTGTAGTGCATTAGGTCTAAAGAGGCATTTGATTTGTGGAATCTAACATTCTCCTCGGCATCCATATTTCCAGAATGTGATGCCTAGGAATCTGGATTCTCAAGTTTGGGGATGATTAGGAATCTGATAGGATTCCCAGGAATATGAGATTCCCAAGTTTGGCTTACTCCTAGGCATTCTGTAGGAATTATTTGAAAAAGTTTTTGATGTGATATAAAGTTGAGAAGTATTTTTGGTGGGATCCATATTTGAAAAGGCATTTTCTAGGGGTCCACTAAGGAAACTTCTTTGGTACATTTTTTGGAAATGTTTTGTTTTCAAAGAAACAAACACTAAACGTACAACACCAGTTTATTTTTTCAGGTGTGGAGGCTGACTTTCTTATTGATAAGAAAAATAATAAATAACTAACAAAAAAGAAGGCACAATCCTCCACACAACAACACTGAGTGGTATACTCCCTATGTACTAGGGTTGCGGCCCTTTACACTTAATTTATGAAAATGAAATTGCCAATTAAAAAATATATGCAGCTTTATAGATAAATACTAAACGAAAATGTACACTAAGCAATGAAAACTTGTGAATAGAGCAACCTATAGAGCAACTGTTTTTAAGCAATAAGGAAACTTTGGTCAAGCTGATGACATGAAGATAGATGAGTCCAAAGATTCGAAAAGTTAAATTAAACAATGAACAAAGAAAGCACATAAAAGCATCAATCAGAAGAGGTAAGTGCAAATTCAAGGATTCATAATGGAGTTGATGGGTGAAAAATATGCATATTAATTGATAGTATTAAGAACCTTCAAACTCCATAACATTAACTAAAGAATGGACGACTTATGAAAACAAGACCCATGCTTGTAACCACAAATACTAGGGGTCAAGACTGTGTATTTATTAGTATATACTTACGCAAATACGTTATTAGTTATGCCTCAAAATCAACTTGTGTGCATGGACCATGCAAATGAGGAATCACACAGGTTCAGCCAATAAACAAGAGAACTGCTTACAGTAATGAATGCATCAGGGTCCAAATTACATCGCTCTATGAAAGCATCTATGGCAGCAGGATTCTGACTGGGGAGAACCTCAAGAATGTCACCAACTTCATATTCAATAGCCTGAAGATTCAAAGAAAAGAAAAATGATGAATTTTTATTAACATCGAGTAATAATTTATGTACACAAAGTGATGAGGGGCTTTGTGTGCAAACGTAAAAGGGACAAGTACTGGTCCGCAGATAAGAACATACAGTAAACAACTTACAGATGAAACAAATTCAAACTCAAAGTGGCGCACATCCTTTTCACATCCTGCTCTAGTCAGTGGCTGATTTTTTATCTACATGAGCAATTCCAAGGAATTAAGGAATTCAAGAGAACTTTATACTGGGTGGGGGGGGGGGAGAGAGAGAGAGAGCATACAAGTCCAAAGAAAATATACAAGCAATCCAGAGTTAAATCCAGTTCTGAAAAAGCACAAATCATCCACAACAGAAATTTCAAACCAGCAGTAATCAAAGACAATTGAGACTAACAAGACCTCTAGATTATCATTGTTAATGCAAGATGCAAAGATTAACCGTATCTCGAAATTGGAAAGGATCCAAATCTAAAGAGCATATAGATATCTTTGCAGATGACTAGCTTACAAATAGAATGATCTTATATGGACAATTATGTGGAAATCATCCATTTCCTTTTTTTTTTTCTTCTCTTATTTCTTCCAGTAAGCAGCTCAGGGAGTCGCTATGTGGAGTACAAGAAATCCCCTAACCTAGGTTCAAACATTGAAAAGATAAACTATAATAAACTTTGAAATATTCATCATACATAAACAAAATGAGACTATCTTCTTTTGTGCATTTTCCTTTTTCTCCCACACTTTTTTCTTCTCTCTAGATCCTTCCATACAGGAACAAATTAAAATGGTTTACTTTCAATTTAACTAAATCTTTTTTTGATAAGTAATGTTATGCATATCAAAAAGCGTAGAGGGGCACAATCCTAGTACATAGGAAGTACACAAGAGAATGCCAACAAAAAAAAAAAACCCCCAAAAAAACAAAAAGAGAAACCCCAAAAAAGAGAAAAGCGAAGACCCCCACAACAAACCCTAAACCCTCAATGTAACCCTGCCTTTACCCCGGCTGCATTTTAACTAAATCGACTTTCAATTCAAACGTAGAACCATTGCATTTTCAGGCTAGTTCATACATCAAACAGAACTGACTTGCAGTGTAAGCAATACCAAAGGGCATTTGCAATGCACATTATAGAGGGCGATTTCTTTCATCATCTTCTCCCATTTTAAGTAAGGAATTGAAAATTTGAAACTTAAAATACCATAAAGAAACAGTAACACAACGCATAATGCATTGCACTATATATATTTACTGATTCAGTAAACAGTTAGTGAAATTGTGAATCAATCGAATACGCCAATTTATTTTTTCTGAAGCGCTAATAAAGCATGGTACCAATACCATTTTGAGAAAGCAATGAGGCCTATTCTTGTTCGGGTTAAATTTTCCAGGAGACATTGAGCGAGCCCTCTCAATTTGCATCTCAATCCATTTCAAATCTGAGACAACCAAAATGAAAATCTGTTATACTTGTGTCAGTTAAAAATCCAATTATATGCAAAATAATTTTTTTTATAAATAATCGAAATATCATTAAGAGCGAAAAGCGCTGCTCAGATACACAGGAAATATATAGGAGAAACACCTAACAAATTATCTGCAAATTATAGTTCTTAGGTAAAAATTGTGCCACAGAGGGTAAAACTTACAGGCTTAGATTTCGGCTAATGTTTGCACTCACTACAGGGAAAAAAATAAAAATAAAGAAAAGAATCGGTGGACTAACCAATTTTTGGTATAAAGCATCATCTTGTACTATGCAAACCATGAACAACAAAATATATATAGATAAAAATTAAATATAAATGTTGTAGGGCCATCGAATAAAATTACTCAATTTAGCACTAACGATGATAAAAATATGTCATTCACAGCATAATAACTTTCTTGCTTGATTTTACTATTTTAGGCCTTTGTTAGCAGCACAAAATAAACCAATGAACAAACAAAAAGTAAACATCTATCATGTTTCTCCCTATATCTCTACCAAATTAATCCTTATTCATCCTTTCTTTTGGACTGGCACATCAAAAACTGATTTCTGTAAAATAAGCAGTTGGGATATTTATTCTCCGTGAAGCTATTATGGAACAGCACTAAAGGGTAACTAAACAAAAATTGTATAGGAAGGGAAAGTATTGATTTTTTTTTTTTTTTTATACGTAATTTATTTCATTGAAAAGTGTAGAGAGGCGCAAACTTAGTATACAAGATCTTTCTTAGTTATTATTGTGCATTCACTATGAAAAGAACTCTACCAACCAAGTTACCTGAGTTTGGAAGAAATTGAGGATCCACCTCGTCATTGCAATGATATGTGATCTGAACTTTTGGTTGATCAATCAATTTCATATCTGGAATCACAAAATCTGGACCTTGTGGGAAGAATTTATGATTGATTTGATTTAACATACTCCACAAAGATGACATCCATGGATCCAGTGCAGCCTCATACCTTTGAACAAAAATCTATCTTGAGCAAACTTTTTTATTTTATTTTTTTATAAATAATTGAAATATTATTAAAAGCGTAAAGCACCCCAGATACACAGGACTATCTTTAGCAAACTTAATGTATGTATGTATTTTAACAGTTCATATTCAGGAGCATGCATCAGGTTCCAGTTCAATTAATCAAATACAAGATGTGTTATGCTGCATTAGCAGGTGCTAGCTGGTCTAAATCAATTGATTCTGTTTTTTTTTTTTTTTGATAAGTAAATCAATTGATTCTGTTACATCTGAATTAACCAAAAAGGAACACGAATACAGAAAATTCAATGAAGAGAGTCATAAATCATTTTGTCAGTTTAAGCAAAATTATATTCATTAACATGTTCCAGCATAATCATACCCTGATGGGTGCTGGTCATCTCCCAAACCCTTTTCAATAATAGCCATTGCCCCAAGATCTGAAAGTCTTTTGTCAAGCTTCTTCGCAACAAACTGCAGCCATCAAAATTGACAAAAACAAACTTTATTTCATCAAGCATAAAAGTTACCAACTTATGATTTAAATAGAATTTTTAAGCATGCAACAGGGACATGATTTTTGGAACAAACACAAACATTTTAGCAATAGATACAAAATCCACTTGACAGACAGCTAAACAAGAGATTAAGATAATTTAACAAAGAATAATAAAAAAGGCATGTAGTTTTGGTATGACCTGTAAAACATATATTGCTGTTATGTGAATAAACCCTTGTGCTACAAAACCATAGATCAAAAATATATCTTTCTAACAAGATGGTATAGGAACATAAAGAACCTTATAATGATCCCCTTGTGAGGCATGCTTAGATATGAAATTTCATTTTTTTTTCTTTTATGCTATGAGGTTTTGGATGGAAAAAGCATACTCTTCCATGTGATAGTCGGCCCCAACATCAATATATGAGCTTTAAATTTGAGTGATGGAAATGCAAAACAAAAGAGGAAGAGGTTAATTGTGACACCCCAGTCCCATATTTAGAAGATGAGTAACTTACATAGAATGTGTGGTTTATAAAGATACTCATGGGTACTAAGCCCCACATTGCTTACTTACTAGGTGAAATTGGGCTTAATAAGTAATTATAGATAAGCTCCAAATTAATTAGTCGTTTTGATGTGATAGCGCATATCTGATTAGTGTTTTTTTCTAGGTTGTTACAAATGGTATCAAAGCCATCTAATAATGCCTTGTAGTATTGTCAGAACTGCATGACGTGGACCTGACAAGGACGTCAGGGGTTTAAGGGGGAGCTTGTAACACAATGGTTCCACATTGGGAAGATGAGTAGCTCACATTGAGTATGTAGTTTATAAAGATACTCATGGAGTGCTAAGTCACACATTGCTTACTTATTAGGTGAAATTGTGCTTTATAAGTGATTCCATAGAAACTCTAAATTGACTAGTTCTTTTGGAGTGATAGGTGATAGCGCAAATATGGCTAGCATTTTTTCCTTGGATCGTTACATTAATACTAGACATATATAGTTCTATAAAAATACTGCAGAATAGAGGAGGTTAACAAACTTCCTACTTTTTACGGGAAAGTGATTAATGACATAAACGGCATAGCAAACCCATGGATGTCAACATTTATCTAGTTTCTAAATAACAATTTTGAACTCTAGAAATAATTACATTATATTTCTGGTAACCAGAATCTCCCAAGCCAAATAAAGCATAGCGAACACCTTCTAGCCAATGCTTACTTAAATTTCTCTGCAGAAGAAACCTCCAAAAGGCCTGCATACATATGAGGGCAGATTAGAGAAAATGGAGAAGGCAAGGGGTTGGCCCAAATATAGACATCTGAGCCTCTCCCAAAACATAAATGTAATGTTCATAGCAATTCCATACAACCTTCATGGAGTCTGGCGCATCTCCCTGGCCTGTGGTAGAAACAACAAAAATGACAGTGTCTTCATGAGGTAAGGAACGCTGAGGCAATAAACAAGTAACATGCTGATAAGTTTACTTATCAAAAAAAACAGTAACATGCTGATAAGCAATGCTTTCAGGCATCATAGTGATTGTCGTGATGGTTTTAGCAACAGAAGGCACAGGGTTTCAGTACTTAGAGCAGAAAATTATGCATATCTCTTATAACAGTCAATACTGAGAATTCAGGAAACATAGAAATGATTCTCCACTAGGGGAAAATAAATAAAAATAAGAAGACTCCTTTGAAACTCCACCCAAAATGTCAAAACCAACATGCACAAGGTGCAAATGCTGCTGATCCTTACTCAATACTCCTTCCCCTATTGACCATCGTTTCAGCCTCAATTACAACACATTTCATCTCCATCCCCTTCCTCTCACTAAGGCCGACCAAAAGGCTACAGTCTCAGCTCTAACTGCATCTTGCCAACAGAGAAGGAGAGCTAGGGTTGTGACAATAATTTAATGGCACATGAAAACAAAGATCGAATATTAGTCTCCTCCTTTACTAACAAAGTGAACCATATGTAACATACAATAATGCTTCTCTATCAAGGTGAGATCCATAGGGTTGAGCCCTCAGGATTTAGACATTAGCCTATTTGGAGTACAGTGATTAGATAACACAATAGCCAAATCCCAGAGCTAGAGAGGGTCTTCAGCTTAATAAGAATTTTATTAACATTCATTCCCCTTGATAATTGTGTATTCTTTCCATGTAATTCTTACTTCGTTGCTGTTTGCCAATGGAAGTTTAACCACTCAGTTTGTAAATAGCAGATTCTCTACAACTACATCCCCTATCAAGAAGGAGAAACAAAAAATAATGGACTTATGTAACCCCAAGCGGGCCAAGCAGCGGAGCGATATACTTAGGAGTGGAATCTGTGAAACATGCTTGCAACCCGAATGCACATCGCTTCTCATACATTTCCACTGTTTGACAAATCGACACACTAAAATGCCACCATGCTACTTGGATGATGTGCATGACAGCCCCATAATCTGCAGTGAGGTAAGTTATATTTATTTAGTGTCAAATGAACTTTCCTTCCAGCACAGCTGTTTCTATTATCCACCCCATAGCAATTTACTCTCCAACTTAGATTGCTCACCGAGAAGGTCCAATCTCTGAGACTCGAACTCAGTATGCGGGATGATTCTTCTACCAACACCCACACCCCAATGCCACATGATCAGCGCCACTTTTTAGTATTTGAGATCACAATGAAACTGAAAATAAGAATCTAGCTACCCATTTATGTGTAACGCTTTTGAATTGTTTCAGATAACAGGTTACAAACGTTTTTTTTTTCAATGAAAAATACTAAATTCAATCAATCAATTAAAACCAAAACTTGGGGGAAGAATAACAAAAGCAGAAACAACATGTTCTGTTCTTTTTCATCCTAAACACTCAAGAAACCCAACGTGGGAGACTTACGGCGTCGTATTCATCCATAGAAAGAGGGTTCACGGGGCAACCTCGGCGCTCCGCTTCTCGAGCAACACGCTCCGCCGCGTCCTGCGCGTTACCGGTTTGAGTTGCGTATAGTATCAGGAGCTTAGCTCTGTCTTCCATGCCTCTAAGACGCACCTCAAACCGTATACGTCAACTCCTTTCTAGAAAAAATTAGAATTTATAAATTAATAATCAGAAAGAATAGTTATAGGGTTTAATTGGCCTGGATTTCCAGAACCAGAGCGAGCGCGAGGGGGAGAGAGAGAGAGAGAGAGAGAGAGAGTGGTTTGATGGTTTCCATTATTATGGGTCGGGCTGGGCTGGACTTGAAGCAAGGATTCTCGGGTTGGGTCCCAAGGTTTTGTTCTTTCTCATAGGCCCGATTCCGCCTTTTACACTGTTTCTTTCCGTGTAAAATGTTTATTGTACAAATTTAGGTTTATTAAACATATGCGTATTTCATTCATTAGAAACAAAAAATAAAATAAAACAATTAATCAAGAGAAATATAGCGAGTACCAATTAATGAGCTACATATAAGTTTAGTACGCCTCTGTTAGTAACATAGTTAGTACCCTAATATTTTTCTTTTTATTATAAAATATTTTCAAAGAAATTATTTATTCATAAAAGATGATTTTCCTAAAATAAATTTTTGCATTTGGCTTATACAGAAAATCAGTGACCGCAGAAAATGGCGGGCAACTTTCGACAAACACCTTGGTGGATTTCGACAACCATTGATGGCGATTGATGATGAATTCTGGTGAGATCTAATCACAGTCAGCCGGTCACACCGCAAATTCCGGCAAACTCCTATAGTAACAGAGAATGAACTACAAGAAAGAATGTGTGTAAGAAGGAAAAGCTTAAACATGAAAATGGTTTATGATTTTAGAAAAAAAAAAAAAAAAAACCATTTTACGAAAATTAAAGAAGATTTTTTTAGTTAATCGAAAATATTTTTTAGTTTGGCCATGATTTTTGGTCTTACCAAACATTGAAAAATAAGAAGAAAAAAAAAATCCAAACAAACATTTTAGGTCCAAAAAAAAGAGCCTTAATAAAAAAATAAAAAATAAAAGTCATCTCAACTCTCAAGCCTGCATGTTTTAAGAAAGAAAAAAAAAAGCCATCTATAAAGGTTATTTGTGTAATCTATAGGTAAATTAATGAATCATTTTTTCCATCAGCGTGGCCTTCAAGCATCCAAAATATACTGGGATTTTAAATGACAAAATGCGCTTCATAGAAAATGAGGACTCCTTTAGATAAGTTATAAATGTCAAATGTGTATGGAAAATATGACTGATCACTAAATGAATGATTTTCCCCGTCAAATCAACTCTCAATGTATACTAGGTGCATCCTGGTCCTAGAACAAGGTAGGTCCTTGGGCTAGGCCAACATGCTTCTCTTCAGCCCGCTAGCCCTAATGTCTTTGATAGGCCAGCTAAGACTTGATAGGAGGGACTCAAGGGCTCTTCGACAATGGGTAGCTGTCGTCAGGCCCGAAGGACCCTAGGCTAGGGTAGACATGCTTTATAGACCCTTCGATGGCCTGGTATATCATTTGCCGCCCATCTCAAAATTTTTTGAGCATACAAATATACAATGGATGTAATTCAAATATCCACACATTTAAAAATTAGAAATATAACAACTTTAAATTCATTAAAGTAAAGCTAAAGCCCTTCTAGAGGGAAAAACTCTCTCCTCTCCATTACGTGAGAGGTCTTCAACTCCCAAATGAGAGACTTCCCCACCTCCCTCGTGAGTACTATGGGAGGAGGAATGAGCTGAGCTTCGCTTTGCTTTCCTTTTTACCCTTTTTTTTTTCTTTGTTTTGTAAGCTAAATCTATGGTCCTCTAGTCACCCCTCCTTCGCCCATGTCGCCCCCTACCTCCCTTACTTCTTCGTGCATGCACCCCACACGCCGCCCCGCGCCATTTGAAATGTCAAGCATATACAAGCAGGCAAATGGAGTAGTGAAATTAGTATAACGGCAGAATTAAATGGATAATCTTCTATTTAGGCTTGACTCACAAAATTAGTTGCCCCGTGCTTGGAGAAATAAAAAAACCCATGCACAATCGAACAATTTAATCATTCCATACAATACTATCAATCTCACTGAATGATCATGGTTTAGCACTATCTTCTTCACTTTTCGGTATTCCCCAATTGTCAACCCTTTTTTGCTGGTGGTCACTGCTACTATATTCAGCAATCATTTTCTTTTGAGCATCTTCGTCAGCTTTGTGTGGTGTCTATTGATTTCCTTCTCCATGAGTTTTATCAGTAAATTCTTCAAGAGGAAGAGAAGATTCCGACATTAACTGATCAATTTTGTTGTCTGGGTTCTCCTTTCTCACCTCGTGATCCTCCACAACATTCAGTTTGACTAATCGTTCTGCAACTTCAGCAGGTTGAAGGTCAGATGATATTTGTTCATTCTCTTCGCTTGAAACTGCTGCTTCTTCAAGCTCTTGGCTTTGGACCACTTCCTCCTTTTCCTGATGTGGATCATCATATGGCTTGATGACATTATTGGTGGCTTGGAAATCAAGGACTTCATGCATCCCCCTTCTGTTGCTTGGTGCATCACTTTGCGGAGACATCTGACTGCCAGGGGTATCAGATATGACATCTTCACCAGCCTCTTGATGATCTGCATTGTTGATCTCCACATTATTGGGAGCTTGAGAAGTAGAGATTTCTTGAAAGTCATCACTCCTGGCATTAATTTCCAGCGAAGAAGGGTTCTCAACAAGGCCAGGTTCTTTTGCAACACTCTCTACTTTTGACTCATTTACAGCTGCATTTGTAGATGCAGGAAAAGACTGGAACGCATCCCAATCATCTTCATCCGAATCATCTTCATCCTCTTCACTGATATTCTTATCTGAGTGTATCGTGGTAGCCGATTGTGGGAAATGTTTCTCTCCACTTCCATCAGCTGGCACTGGTAATTTTATCTCTAATAATGGCGCCAAAGGTTTCATTTGTGTTGCATTATGATCTTGTGTTACAGAAGCACGGATAACCCCCTGAAAGCAGAGATGGGCAGTCAAATAGCAAGATCCTTAGTACGCATTGGGCAATCGAGTCTATTATTTACAAGTTAACAGCTCCAGAAGATAACATTGATGACTCTTAAACTACATCTCTATCACAATATTCTAGGCAGTTTGTTTTTAATAATGCTTTTTGCTAGTGAAGTTAATTATGGCATACATACATGAATAGATACATATTCCAAAAAAAATTGGGAAACCCAAATAGAAAGAGAATAAGGGATTTCACCCTAATTTCAAATTGGACACTCGTTTTCAAATTTCATCAATTGAAACCATATAATTTCGTGAATGTTAAAGTAGTCCCCCAGCTAGTCTCCACTAATTAAGACTAATGGATGTCCAAGATGAGTTGCACGAGGGACACATGTTTGATGCCTAATCAACCAAAAACACATAAGAAAAATAGAAATCAATCAATAAATAAAATCCTCTGCCAGCACCAGAACCCCCTATGCCACACTATTGATCTCTCCCCAACACCCCACCTCCCACCTCGATGCCTCTCCTCTCCCAATCATTCACACGTCATCTCTTCCACCAGATGTAATTTCACACTACTGCCACCATCACCACCATGGGAATCACCAACCCACGTCCACCACCAAAACCCAGCAATTTCTTCACCCCCGCTATTAAACACACCCACCAGTATCACCATGGCAACTTATAACGCTGCATTCTATACCCTATTGGCTTATCTCCACCCTCAACTCCTCTTCTCCCAAGCTCATCACTGCTGACTTGTACAACACCTTCCCCATGACAACTGCCTCCCCATCAACTATCCAAGTGGGCCAGAGTTCGTATGCCCAAATCAGGATGGTCCATTGTTGTGATGGGAAGAGGAGGGACGTTGGCCATTGGATGAGGATTAGCAACTTGGATTGGCAATTTTACCAAGCCCCATCATCTGTCCATATTTATATATTTTTTTAACCTTAAGCGGTTGTTTTTTGGAATTTGGGCTGTGGATTAAATTTGGTTTGCAAATCTTTCCGCGAATTATCAGAATGAAAATGTGGGGTGGACTTTTAGTTTGTTTTGTGGGGGAATTTGGGCGAATGATTAGGACTTGGAGGTGGGTATGATGAATATCATGGTTTTCTATTGAGATTTGGTCATTAGGATGTGTTTTGGATGTGTTTTGTAAGGGTTATGTGAGATTGCTATTGAGGTAACAGAGACGAAAGGCAAGGGAGGTGGGACAGAGCACAGGAGAAAATATATTATTTGATCCATTGGATGTGTTGTCTCAATTACAGAGACTAACAAAGGGGCTAAAATTGAAACATATATGAACTATAGGGTTTCAATTGATGAAATTAGAAACTCAGATTTCAATTTGAAATCAGGTCAAACCCTGAAATTTTGTTATGAGTTATATATTTCTGGATTATATATATATATATATGATTCCAATTTCAATCAGTTCAACATTTGGGTTGGGTCCTCGGATCAGAAAATCCATATATATACACACACGATATAGCATGAAGAGCACCTGGAGTTGCTGCCTGTGCATCGGAGGCATTGACAACAAGACATCCTTGAAATGAACTGCTGAGGCAGGGATTTGAGCTAGATGAGAAACAAGCTTTACAGCGATGCTGCTTATGTCCCTGCCTTCCTGTGATTATTATACATAATTAGAAAAACGTTATGATGAAAGAAGTGTAAAATTTCAATTTTTGAGACCCCTTATACATATAAATATATCACCTGAGACAATTCATCTTCTGATGCCAAGAGAACCATGGCAATGGCTTCAAAAAGCAGATTCATAAAACCTCTCTGAGATTCGCTGCCTTTGGACACTGTCTGCAAAAGCACTAAGATTCTCAAGCACTCACCGACAACAGTTACTGATTCTTTGGTTAGAGGTTTCTGTCATTGATAGAAAACAACAAATCCATTAGAATGATAAAACACTGAAGTTGAACAAGAGAAAGGGTTACAATCTCTAATTCAGAGAGAAAATTGAAACATAAAAAAGAAAAGAAAAGAAAAAAAAGAAAGAAAAGACCTTCAACATCTTTTGGGTGATTGAGAAAATATCTCTAATATGCTCGCCAACCAAAAATATTATAAAAGTATTATCTTCGATGTTCATGCCTTTCTGTACCATATTTTTTAGCACTTGTAACCCAATTGCTTGAACCTGTGCAGAAGAAATTTCCATTAGTCGTCGTTCTGATCTATGTAATACATATGACAACACCTAGATGTTTCACGGATTGTGATCTATTTACCTGTATGTTTGAATCAGCAAGTAATGTTCGGATACATTCAGTGCAATACTTGAACAGAGTAAAATAGATAGGATCACTGCCTTTGCTCTTTCCAAGACATTGAATTTCATGAACCAGCTTGGTAAATGTTATAGTTTGTTCAACACAGAAAACAAGTTTCATTTGCAGTAGTTTGCGTAATGTTGATCTTTTATTCTCCAGTAGATGGATACCATCAATGCAATCCTTAGTCAAATTGGCAACCATATTCAGACAAGTTCCAAGAACTGCTCTCAGATGGAGAATACCATCATCACCAAGTTCAGGATTTTCTGCAGCACAATTTCTATCAGCTACAGATAACCACTAGTAAATCACACCAGAACAAACAATCAGAATAGTCTGATGCACTGTAACATGTATAAGTGCAAATCTAACTTTTGGTTGCATCTACACATGTTTGATTGGCATGTTGGATCCTAGCAAAAAAATGATTGGTGGCATGCTCCATACCTACTGAAACATGACGGCTGTTTCTGGCCATTTGGAATCCAAAAAATAAAATCCCAAATTCAATATATAAAAGTCAACAATTTTAAACTGTTAAATAATTTCTGATGAGACAAGCTAAAGCAATATAAGTAATTCAGCTATACTTGAGAAAGATAATAACTAATAGACCTGAATTGCGATCGAGTAAAATAATTCCAATATACGATCTTATTCAGATTTTTTTTTTTTTTTTTTAATTTTTTTTTTTATAAGTAAAAATGTATATATCAAAAAACCCGAAAGGGCACAACACAATTACACAAGGAAAAAAGCGAGCGCCAAGAATCGCCCAAGAATAAACCCTAAGCTCACAAGGAGCCCCCACAAGAGACCCAAAAGACCCAAACAAAAACACCCTAAAGCCCGAAAAAAATCAGGACTAAGACCTATAGAAGCCCAATAACAGCCCTAAAAACGCAAAGCCACTACTGCACCTCAGGGGGGAAAGAAAAAACATTTTTAGACTCGAATAATTATTATAGCGACTTAAAATCATCTGACAATTATGCAATAATTAATGAATGTTGGACAGGCAAGGATAAAACGAATATATAGGTAATAAGCAAAGAAAACCAGCTTAGGAAAAAAAATTAAAAAAGCAAAGAAAACGGTGTATTGCCAAATCAGTTGCAACTTCACAAAACTTACCACCGATAAGTTTCTCCAATGTAAAATTACTGCATTTGACAAAATCATCAACTATTGAGAAGCATAATTCAGTAGAGGCTTCTCTAATGCACTTGTAACCAATTAAAAGAAACGCCAATACCACTGATTCCAGCTGCTTCTGCAACTGAAGAAATGCAACTAAATGAGAAGAAGGAACTCAGAAGTTGAGACAATCTACGACAATGACTGACAAGGCATATCTAGATGTTAGAAAAGCATGAATCTGCCATGCCTCAAAGAAAAACTCGATGGAGCAAAGACACCATGATCAAAGAAGCATAAAAAGTACCTGACAGTGGACACACTAAACCCACCTTAGTTTCGATACGCTTCAATAGTGTCTTTGCAGTAAAAAATAATGTTGATATCAATCCTTCCCAGTTTGGCTGATCTGGTGAAGTTGCATCGGTACTGAATCTCAAAAGCGTTGGAACTAGTTAGCCAAGGATATTTCTAAGAATAAATTTCAGTTTTTTTTTTTTTTTTTCAAAACTAAAACGAAACCAGATCTTCATGGTATGTTGGTTACCTTCGAAACATTTTAAAGAGATAAGCTAAACAAAGTTCCATTGCCAAATAAGCAAAATTTTCTGTTTCAAGAAAACCTTCAGGGCAGTTTTGCACAATCTGTTGTAAGAATTTGAAGCAAACTATTCAGCATCTCTGCCTGAAATTCAAGCTGGCATATATATGCAAATAACTCAAAGAGAAAAGGTGAATCTCAGATATGAGAGAAAAAAAATTATATACCAGTTCATAATAGAGATGCAAATTACTCTAGGGCACTAATCAGATTGAATCCATACAGGCTTCATAACTCTTACATAGCAGCAGCAAACTTCTCCGTAAATCCCCATATAAGAATTGATAAAAAGAACTAAGTCTGGAAAGTGGATATAGATTTTAATAATATATTGTAATGGAGCACTGGATTTACACAATGAAACTGGAAGGTGCTACAGTGGGACTAGCTACTGGCCAAATCGTCATTTCTGAAAGCTAAAAATGGCGATTTTTGAGAAAACACTCTGAACCAATTGGTCATGTAGCCACGATGTGCATTATTTGCCTAAGCTTTGGTAATATTGCAACATCAATGCTGCTTATTTTTCTCAACTTCAAAATAGTATCTCAAAAGAACTGCTAATGTTTACCTGTGACAGAACAGATATTGCAAGACTGTTAAACGAATTATCCATGTCTGTGGAATATAAGAAAACCTGCATCCATTAAAAGCTTCTTAAGCACCCTTATGAATATACCCCTTAATTTAAACATCGAAGAGATAAATCATTCTAGCATCACCCACATAAGCAGCCATTCATCCGGGTCAGATTTGAAGTAAAACATGGTTTGAATAAAGGCAACATGAAGTGAGAGGAAAAAGCAGGTGAATTTGCACTTTCAAAAGACAAAGAAATGAGTGCCAGAAGTCAAAAGACATAAATTAATTATTCAGAATGACATATTTGTATCTACCTTACACCAGTATTGAGATTAAACCAAGGGATACACATATAGGGTCGCAAAGTGGCCAGTGGAAAACCCAAAGGGGACTAATTTCTTGTTGCTGTTCCATATCGCCTTTATGTATTGAGGAAAAAATCTACAGTATAATTCAATGGAAACACATTTCATCCCTATTGACTTCTCATGGATTCATAGCTCACTGAATATGACCCCAACATTAAAACATGAAGAGGCTTAGCACAGTTGGCATGTTTTCGACATGCTTTGCACAAGCAGAAAATTCAAAAATAGAATCAAAATTTCAGATAAAACTTGATGTGAGAGGGTGGAGACCTAGAGCAGTGGCTCTTTTTCTTAATTTATAAGATTTTAACTGCAACGAGAGTCAAAGAGACCGGTTAACCAATTTGAGAAGTTCAGGTTTTATCAATACATCAAGATCAGAATAAATCAGTTTTAAAATATGTCATCATATTTTAGAATATATGAAATTGGGATTATACAAAAGTATGTTTTCAAATCATAGTACAGTTGCAACCAAGTGTATGCCTTCATAAACTCTTTCCTATGAGTTTAGAAACTCATAAACTCACTTAAGGAATTGATTAAAAGAATGATTTGAATGTTGAATAGAAGCATGCATTAAAAGAAAGAAATTTAAAAGAAAAAGGTAATTGTTTAGTTGTCTCAAGAACATATTATCGATAATATGTAAAAAAACATTTGATCTAATAAATCTATCATAAAAATTGGGCCCGCTGAAGAAAACTTCAGCTACCACAGACATTAATGGCATGGGATCTGTTTACGATTTCATGAAGTGCCACCATTTCAACTACCACCAACTGCATCAATTATTGTCATTTCAGAATGACCTAATTCAAGATGATGAGTTCAGACATTAATTCCAATGAGGCTACACGTGGCAATTCAGTTCACATTAGATGCGCAAAACACACCCTTCTTTACACAAGTTATAAGAACAAAACAAACAGAGAAAGATCAGCACCTGTAACAATTCTCTGCTAATATCCATAGTAAGAAATCCCATGCTAAAAAATCTTTTAGCAGAGAGACACTGGAAAACCGGTAGCACAATCTCATACAAGTTCAGGCCTGGAGGATCCAGTTCTTCAATTGGTGAGTCTTCGCCATGTTTTGCTTTAGCACAAGTCAATGACAATTTAGATTCACCAAGAGTTAGATATTGTCCCTGAAAAAGAACAAGTAGAGCAAAGCCCCATAGAAACCGAAATTCTATCGACTCCAATTCAACCATGCTATATCCAGATACTAAGCTTTGTGCTAGATTCTCCACAGGGGCTTTGGAATGTTCATTCACATCAAGACTTGAAGGAACTGCATCCAGTGCAAGCGCTTGTAAAATTACTGGCCAGGATTCTTCCAAACAAGGCTGCAACTTTGAAGAAACCAGAGGTGATTGGATTCCATCAAGGAACTGATTCCACTGTAAGAAGCAGTGCAACTTGAATAAGTATGCCATAAAGACATTAGAGAGGTTTAATCTATATGAAACTTTAGTCTCTCTGAAGTGAAAGATGTTATGATAAAGGAAAGAGGAAGCTTACATTCTTCTTCAGATGCAAACAAAGGCAAATATAACTGTAATCCTTCAAAATCCGGATCCAGTACTTTCCCAGTATACTTGAACTCTTTGCAAACAAAGGTAACAATGCTAGATATTCATCTGGAATCCCACTATGGTGTCTCCTCAAGAATGCATATGTATAACACTTGAGAGAAGCATGAGCAGCGAAAAGTCTTATCTTGATCTAGTTTACAATTAAGATAATAGAACAAGACTCATCTTAATGAACAGCCGTATTCAGATAATATAAATCGGAAAAAGAAAGAAAAAAAAATACAGAGACTTTGGTCAACATAAACAAATCTGAAGAAAATGGTACTAATTTACCTTGCATGAAACCCATTCAGCAAATGAAGGATAATAAAGTTCTTCAAAATCATTCAATGGGCGTGAAATCAATGAAAATATGCGTTTAACTGCAACTTGATCACCACTAATTATTCCGCTCGTCAGTATCTGGATTTTTTTTTATGTGTCATTGCATCTCATATACTTTCATTCAATTGGAAAATAATAAAACAAAAAACATGTCTTTACTCTTAACCTTGGTAGCCAGTTGCAAGCCAGCCTCCAATAGAAAAGGGCCAGCAGATGTGTCCAAGGCAGTGCGAACTGCAGATACTAGTTGGGCCTACATAAAACATCAATAAATATGAGATCATGAAGCTCAGAAATTATACAACTAAATACATAACACAATATTCTCTCCAAAATCTCTCCAAGAAACCATGAGTAACATGTCTGATAATTTAAGGTGGTTGAGCATTGGAATAATATGCAAGAAGTAAAAAAAAAAAAAAAAATCCTGTCAACATACCTGATACTGTTCCAGTAAAAGGTGTCCTGGAAGCTCAGGATCAGGTATCATTTCAAACTGTATACAAAAATCACAAAGACAAACAATTTAATGTTTGGTAGATACAAAATTTACAGCAAAAAGCTAAAATAGAGAACAAAATGGAAATTACGCTCCTAGATAAAGCCAGATGTTTCCTTACACCCAATTGCCTAGCAATTATAACACACTAGAAATAGCAAAGTATTTCAGTACTCGTACCACCTAGTTTCCTGGAATTATATTAGTCCTTAACTTGCTGTTTTTATCTCATGAAACTTTTTTTTATTTTTTATTTTTATTTTTTTATAAGCAATCAAGTTATCATTAAAAAGTGTAAGGCGTCCCCAGGTATACATAAAGTAGTTAGCTAGAGGGGGAAAAAAGAACCAAGGAAAATCTCATGAAACATTGAAACGTCAAGTTAATAATAATCAATCTATGTTGCCTCCAAAAAATTTCACCTCATAGGCTTTCTTAGGCGAAATTCATTTAATGACAGAAAGACCCTAGAAACATATGCAGCAGATGATTAGCATCAAAACCACAATATTGAGTGACTATTAAGTTTGATTTTCTAAAGTAATTCATATTAGGTTTGCTGAATAGTTTGTTTTTCAGTAACTGCTAGAACCCACATCTCTGACACTTCCATGTGGCATAGAGATTAAAATCTATATTTTCAAAATCCTGAAGTTCTTTAATGATGTCTCAAGTTAACAGGAGTTGTCACTTCTCATCACCGTAGCAGCACAATGTCAAAATATAATCTCTAGTTAAAAAATGTTGAATTAGACAAATTGTAGAATACCGACAGACGATAAAAATTTGCTCCAGTCGATGGAGTTAACCAAGAAGAAGATAAATTGCAGAACTAGTATTCTTTATCCCCTATTTTCACACACATTTACCTTATCCATAATTGTACACAGAAGTCCCACACCAATTGGCCGCATGCTTTCAAACTGTATTGTGCTTATCTGAGACAAAAAAATATAATGAAAAATGTCAACCTTAACATGAATTTCTAGGCCAGAGACTTTTTCAAACTAACATAATAATATGGTGTGAGTTCATATTAAGCACCTGATAAGCAAGTGATATTAACTCTTGTACATGGAGTACTAGCCAGCTACTAGAAACCTGTCTATTCGAAGCTTCTTTCCTTGCCAAAGAGAGGTCAAAATGAGCTGGGTCCTTTCCTACAGCTCTGGGTAGATGACTCAAACACCTATGTACCAACAAATAACTAAAATTAGATAACCTTAAGGTATATAGATATCTACACACACATTTATATACACACATGCCAATACATGAGTTGAAATTAAGGTCACAATTAATGCTTTGAAAGGTGGGAGGGGTTTAACCCTTCAAGGAGGGTATCACATGCGCATTAAGACATTGTATATCTTTAAGACATCCATACTGTAATTGCTTTAAGGCATCCATAGAATATAGGTTTTATGCTGAAATTTTGATTTTGATTTAAATTTTAAATTCATACTATTTAACTTTGACTAATGAGTTTTATAACCATAAATTTCTTAAAGAAGTACGTGATGCAATTATCTTCAATATATACTTACTATTCATTTGGCCCCTTCATTCATAAATTTTTACCTGCCCAGTAATGGGCAGTATATTTGGGTTGTGGCCATCTATGCTTCCAAGAATTAGGATAAAGTTCACTTAACTCCCTCAAACTACCACCCCAATAACAATCTACCTCCTAAACTATCAATTATGACAATGTACCCCCCCTCCCCCCAATTCTAGCAAAATGACGAAATTACCCCTATAGAATTTTCAATAAGACAAAAATACCCTTAAAATTTTGAAAAAAGAATAAATTTTAGTATTTTTGTTTTTATTTTAACAAAGGTAATTTTGTCATTTTGTTAAAATTTGGGGTACATTATCATTGTTTTGGTAGTTTATGGGGTAAATTGTTGCAATTGATAGTTTGGGGGGTAGATTGTCATTGAGGTGGTAGTTCGAGGGAATTAAGTGGACTTTACTCTAAGAATTATTTCTCACAAAAAAAAAAAAGAAGGAAGTGAACTGTCCCGTATAAGCATCAACTTCAAACCATCCTAAACTTTCATGGACAATTGAGGACATACTATCAACCAAAGAACTGTACAAACATTCCTTGAGGAGTAAAAGAGAATCAACTATAATCTAAAACTAAGAAATATTGGCACTACTATGACTGCAATTTACACAGAAACAGCTAATCTATAATCCAATATTTTATTTAATTTCTAGGAGTGAAGGTATATACAAGAAAACCGAATATATGAGACTACCATAAATTAAAGGGTAAAAATCAACTTCCACGGAACAAAGAAATTGGATTATGTGGCATAGAGACCAGGGCAGACCTAATGTTCACTCAAGTTCCAGAATTATCTTCCAATATAGATATTGGTTTCTATGACAAAATAAATAGAAAATGAATGAAACTTCCAAATCCTGACCTAGATGTACTCATTTCATTTCATTCTAAGAGAAACCAAGTGCACTGTAAATAAGGTAGAATGTGCATGCAAAGATACCTTTGAGTGTGACGTGTAAGAGGAATTGAAATGTAATTTCAAGAATAAAGAAAAGAAGTATAAGAAAGGCATCACATACTCAGCAGCAAAAACTCTGGTTCGATATCTGAGGTGCTTCTCTCTATTTTGCATTATGCTGGACGCCTCAAATCTATAACCTCGTCCTGGCAAGCCTTCAGAACTAGAAACCATGTTTTCATCATCTTCTCCAACATTTAGCCTTGTGCCACCATCTTGATCACTTGAAGGATCATTTACTGCATTTTTATTATTTTCAGTTATCCTTGTTGACATCGCAAGAACCTGGACAAAAGTTTAAACAGCTCATTTAACTAGTGCTCATGCTGCTATAGCAAAACTATATTTTACCATCTTAAAGACACCTCAAGTTTTCTATTGCCTTGAGGAGTCAAAATATTTTACAACATTTACATTCCTTAACCTCAGTATTAAAATATATAATCGTAAGATTATTTACAAGATAATGTAAAAGTGTAAAAACATCTACCTAGCTAGGAAATGCATTAAAAACAATGCATCGCATCACAAGTGAAGGCATCATTAAGTGCATATTTAAATACCCAAATCGGGATTCTCACCACTTAATGAACACATTTTGAGATATCATAACCAGCAATCTAAGAACCCATTTAACTGAGAAGAAAGAGGCCTACAAAGGATAGCACTAAACCTCTATGTTCACAATATGAAAGATAAAATGGATTCAAAATATGCATATGATGATAAAATAAGTTCTCGCCTAAATAATTTGGATTTTACAAATGGATAAACTATAGTTTTCATCAAAAAACTATATTTGGGAAAATGGGTGATCAATCAAATTTACAAATTTTTTAAATCATAAGAAAACAAAACTAATCTCAAGATGGCATTAGATATTTCACACAGTTCACCTCAAATTTTCTCCTTCAAGTTTCAAATCTCTAGGTTCTTTCTTTAAACAAAATGGATCACATTATTTGGTTGTACAATGTTAAAGCATTGAATAACAGGTGCAAGAAAAATCCCTCACTTTGGACTAGGAAAAGAGCTTTACCAAGTTACGACATATTGATAACCAATGAGATGGACGTGAAGGACATGATGCATAAAGCAACCGCATAATTGTTGTACGTGCCAGATTCCCGATCCTACAAGATTAGACTGAAGTTATAACCCAAAAATTACAATAGAAAAGCATTACGTGCACATTCCAATGGCTTCATGGCAGCCATTTCTCTCTCCTTTACAGTGTATAGATTGAAAGATAACGTAGTTTTATATAACTAACGATGACAGAAAAATTGATCAGCAAGACAAGCCAACAATACTAACTAATGAACAGTGGCTGCAAGAACAATAAAGAAAGATATATATCTTAGTCTCAAGTCAAGCATGCCTACATACACTCCACAAGAGAATATATGAATGCGGGAAGCTGAGCAAACTAACTTCATAAGGAGCTATATATCCCACGCCACCTTGTCTTTCAGAAAGTTGATACTAGTTACCATAAGTGAATGTTACATAAGTTATGTTGCCTATGACTAAAATAGGAACAACATAAGCTAGAGGAATTGGCTGAGCAGAATCCTCAGGATTCTCTTTACATATTTTTGGATCTTCCATACAAAGTTTTGTTGACAGGACTCATAGAAACACTGTGGCAGCTACTACCCTTTTTATTCACATTCAGTATCTATATTTTCCCCTGCTTCTGCATCTTTTCTTGTGCTTCTTCACACGTAACTTTTTCATTTTCTATTCCTAGACTCATGGAGAGAAGTATCAATTTATCTGATGGTATGCTACTTTTTGCTTCTAAAGTTGAGCTTCTTTCCCTTCTAAGCCATGAAATTCTAATATCATGTACATATAACAGCCCTTAGTCTTTGATTTCCTCAATCTTTTCAAGCCAACTTTGTCTGATTGGTCTCCTTAAAAGACCAAGCTTCAGATTGATTTAAGCGTCCAAAACTTGATTTCCGGCTATGTGAATAACCAAACTATTTAATATCAAATGGCAAGACCCAAAAGAAGGTAGGGTTTCTCACAACAATGGCGAGAGAATACTTAGCAACCAGCAACATGAACTTGTTCAGACTATGCTAAACCTCACAGGTTACCTCATTAAATACCAACTACATATATTTTACCATCCATGACCTCCTCACCTTCATTGAGGTTTAGTCATATCCAATGACACTGAAATTTGATAGCAGCAATATATTACAAAAGAGTCTGACTGCATACATAACCTCATTGCTTCACAATCCTAACAAATTATCATCATAATAACCTCAAGGTTATAAGATGCTTGGTAATCAATAATTTCCCAATGCACAAATTAATCGATAAATAAGCAATTCAGTTGTTCAAGCCTTCATATCTGAAAATGCCTGATGAATGCTATACCATTAAATGGGGACAAAAGAAGGCATGATGAGAAAGTGGAACATGCACACCATATGTATTCATACTGGGTAAAAACAATGATACAAAAATAACGACAATAGGAACCAGTGAAACAATTGTTCAAGCCTTCATAATTGAAAATGCCTAATGAATGCTATACCAAAAAACAGGGGCAAAAAAAGGCATGGTAATAAAGTGGAACATGCACATGATATGTATTCATACTGGGTAAAAACAATGATACAAAAATAACGACAATAGGAACCAGTGAGACAACAAACAAAACAATTTATAGTCCATATTATTTGGGAGCTGGCTACCGACTAAAATAGGAATCTGAGAACCAAGATCACTCTCATGTACAGGATCTGCCCAAGAACAACAGTCCTATGGTAAACACCATACAGAAATCTTTAACTGCCCACCCTGGATTCACAAGTTTACAAGACATGCAGGATAGTATACATTGACTAGGGCTTTTAAGTTCTCAAGCCTTTATATGTATACGGCACAGTGTGACAGCCATCTCATTTACCCAACAACTTACCAAGACTTCAGAATTCTCTTTTCAAGCAATTGGATTTTTTTTTTTTTTGATAAGTATGTAACTAACTTTATTAAAAGCGTAAAGCGCCCCAAACTACACTGGAACTATACAAGGAGGATCACCTAACTAGAAAGGGAAAAACGTACAAGGAAATCATCATAGCTAATCGAAACCGGGAAAACAAACGCTATAGTCCAAAGATACAGAGTATGGAAACAATAGGATAAAATGTCCTCGAAATACCTCTCCTCATCCTCGAAGCACCTATTATTTCTCTCTCTCCATAGACACCAAAAAAAGCAATTAGGCACCATTTTTCAGACTGGCATCCTCCCCTTCTTCTGCAGACCACCCAGGCTAACAACTCGAAAACCCGACCAGGCATTACCCATGATAACCCAAAACGGCCAAAAAAGGCACTCCACAAAGCAGACGCCACCTCACAATAAAGAAGAAGATGATCCACCGTCTCCTCACTCTTTTTGCACATCCAACATCTGTTTACCACAATCACATTTCGCTTTCTGAGGTTATCTAAGGTCAGAATTTTCCCCCAAGCCGCCGACCATGCAAAAAACGCTGCCCTTGGAGGAGCTTGAGTCCGCTACACACTCTTCCAAGGGAACCTCCTCCCTTCCAAGCATGCCAAGGAGAGAAAGAGAGACTTGACCTTGAACGTAAGAGTTCCACCATAAACTATCTTCCGACCCTCTTCTCACTCTAGTAGAATGTAGCACCTGGAAAAAGGAGGCAAAGGCATCCACCTCCCAATCATGAGCCTCTCTCGAAAAACTCACATTCCACTGGTTGGACCCACCTAGCATCTCCACGTTATCCGCAACTGAGGCATCCTTCGCAGAAGCAATACTATAAAGGATCGGGAACGCTATCTTGAGAGCTAAATCTCCACACCACCAATCATGCCAAAAGCTAATCCTAGACCCATCCCCCACTTCAAATCTCGTAAAGCCTTTGAAAGTATCCCACCCTTTCCTAATATTCTTCCATAACCCTACCCCAAACAATCCTCCGGGCTCAACAGAACACCACCCTCCCCATAAACTTCCAAACTTCACATCTACCACAGCTCTCCACCAAGCATCTCTATCCGACCCATAACGCCACAACCATTTCCCTAGAAGGGCGCGGTTGAAGACCAATAAGTTTTTGATCCCCAACCCTCATTCCTTGATCGGAGTGCAAACCTGCGACCACTTCACCAAGTGGTATTTGAACTCTTCAAGCAATTGGATTTAAATCTCCTTAACTAACAAAAATATTCTAACAGCCTGATGTAGATTGGAAAAGAAGAACAAGAGTTCTTACTGTTAAAGATTGTTGACAAAAGGCATATCAACATGTCCGCATCTCCATTTAAAACGACTATTTACCCTAATCTTTATTTATATATATAAAAAAAAAAAAAGGCATATCAACATGTAGGTACAAGTACAACATTCTACTGCAATCATCACAAGATGCAAAGATAACAAAGGTAGCAACACACATATAATTCTAACACAAAAGGCAAAAGAAAGAAAAAGAAAAGAAAAGAAAATCATTAGAAATTTGATCACCGATTTATGATTGGAACACAAGTGTTATATTGACATACTCAAGAGTCAGGATGAAACATACTCAGAGTCAGTTTCTTCATCCAGCATATGGAACAAGTTATCTTCAATTTGCTCATTGATCATGGAAACCTGTAAAAAATTGTATCAGTACAAAGATCTGAAGCATTGGGATGACGCTCATTAGTTGGTTGGAAAACAAAAGATCTGGGACTCACTGGATCCTTTTCTATGAGATGTCGAAGAGTAGAGACAGCAAGATGCCTTAAAGTGGGCTGTTCAATTTTTTTTTTTTTTTTTTTTTTTTTAAAAAAAAACAAATAGTATCAGAGAAAAGAAACAAAGATATATCAATCAAGACTTCATCTCATTATCAAAGGAACAAAACCTGTCTTGAGGATAGGGTCGGGAGAAGAGTTTGCACGTGCGAGTGTACGGAAACAGCTTGTGGTGCAAAAAGAACAAGTTGTTGTGTGAAGCGGACACTCCTGTAAGAATAATAAGCAAGAGATTATAAGCTCAAAAATAATAAGAAATAGGTTTTAACTGAAATCATCCCAAAGGATTGAAACCAATAGTTGGAGAGACTAATTTTAAAGAAAGAACAAAGAAAAGAAAAAAAAAAAAATTGAATCACATACTCAAGCATTGTTGCTGTTTCTTGCCAGGAGCTTATCTCTGCAACAACGGACTGGATACAAAATTTATCAAAAGTTCGTAATCACAATCATTTACTAAAAAGTACAAAGTAATAACAATAAAGACAACAAACGGAAAGGACAACAATGATAAGTTCAGCTTATAAAAACTTAGCAAATAGATTTGTATGTCACCATAAATAACATTTCAAAAGGATTTAAACACAAAGTTCTATGGTGGTTGACAACTCCGAAGAACAATACCTTGCAGCGTGAAAAGAAAATGCTGCCTGGAGCAAGTTCAGGACCAATAACAGCAACAATAGCATTTATGAGGCGGCCAACTCCTTGCTGAAGCTCTACCCATCCATTCTCCTCGGACAAAAGAATCTCCATGGCAAGGCCAAGTGTTGCCTATCATTGAAGAGAAAATGATAAAAATAATTATGAATGAAAAATTAACCATTCAAATTGTTAAAAAGAAACGGACAAGCGTCCCTACTGTAAAAGGTGGTGAGGTGTCCCAATGAATTGTCCAATGGTAAGATGTCCATATGACCCCCTATGAGTTGTCATACAGTGAGATGTCCATATTTTAGAGTACTATAATTGTTCCGAAATGGATTGTGAGGGCCAGGGATATAACAATGATCTTGGGCCACCCTCTTTTGTAAAATACACTAATCTTACCATGGTACCAGAGCAAGATTCTAGGGCTTATATTACTATCTAGTTCATGTTTTTTTGGTCTCTGACTTCTTTGTTTTCTCCCCTTTTGTAACAGTGTCAGTGCTGTAGGCTAAGGCCCGATACCCATGGTTGGAGGTCAATGGTTATCAATGCAGTGGTTGATTCTGAGGTGGTGTTGCCTGCGTGGTCACTGTTATTGCGGCCTTTCTTTGTTTAAGTTCTTACTGTGTTTTCGTTGATTGTGTTTTGATTACCAGCGGTGTTTTGTGTTGTTTGGTTGTAGTTATTGATGGTGTGAAAGGCAGAGAGCCCACCTTTGATGGTTGCTGACAGAGAACATCTATCAATTTGGCGAATCTACAGTGGTTGTGATGGTGGCCCGTAGTTGGTTACGACATTGTTGTGGTGGTCCGATGACACCATTGTAGTCCTTAGTGGTGTCTGTTCGTGTTCGTGTGGTGGTTGTCTGCATCGTCTGGTTGCCGACCGTGAATCTCTAGCACGTTTCAAAGAAGAAAATGGGCATTTGGCTGTGAGTGCACGGATATCCCAGTTTGGTTAAGTCACTTACGTGACATAATATTATTCCAATTTTATTCTTGGACTGAGTCCAGATAAACCCAAAATCAGTCCATATTTGACTCCAGCCCAAGTTCAAAGCCGATCCATCGTAACGGATTCGGCTCAAGCTGAAACCAATTTGGTCAAGAAAATTCGGGCTCAGCCCATAACCTGGTTTTGTTCATAAAATTAGATCAACCAAAATTCTAATGCGGTCAAGCAAAATCCAAGCAACCCAAAATCATGTCTCCACCAGTGTTGGGGTTTTTTGACGACGTTTTGGCCAGCATTGGTGTTTTCCAATGAATCTCAACCGATGTTGGTGTTTTCCAGTCAGAATCGACCAATGTTTGTGTTTTACGACGAATCTTGATTGGTATTGGTGTTTCCTAGCGAGTTTCGACTAATGTTTGAGTTTTCCGGCGTGTTTTAGCCGGATTTGTTGTTTGCAGGTGAAATTTTTGAGGTTTCCAGTGATGTTTCGGCCAGTTAAAAAAAATTTCGATGTTGCTTCGGCCGGTTCAGTAGTTTCAGGCATTGTTTCGGCCAGTTACTGATGTTGTTTTGACTGGTGTTGGCCGGTTCTGATCCTTTTGGCCAGTTTTAGTTGTGTTTCGGCCAGTTCATACGTTTTCTGCAAATTTTGATGTGTTTTCGTCCGGTTCATCTCAATTTTCAGCCAGTTTGGTGATATTTTGGCTCAATCAGTTTTCGTCTGGCTTGGTGATATGTCAGCCGGTTCATATGTTTTTTCATCCAGTTTGGTGATATTTCAACCAGTTTAGTGTTGTTGCGGCCGGTTCAGTTCATTTTTGACCAATTTGGAGGTTTTGTGGCGATGTTTTCGGCCAGTTCTTATTGCTTTTCATCCAATTTGATTGTATTTCAGCCAACAAATTAGTGTTTCCAAAGTCTTTTTGTCAATAAGAGGGAGTGTTAGAAAGGAACTGACAAGTATCCCTATTCCAATTTTATTCTCACACACAACAGCCCCCCACCCAAAACACACATATTTCCACTCCATATGAGTGCCCGTCTAACGCAGCTTGTTTGTGACCAACGATTTTGTAAAGAGAAAGATATAAAAGGTTGAATCTCCTAAAGTCTGGTACACTATTGGGAGTGCAGCCAGCTTCTGTCAAGATTTAGAGGAGCAATGGAAATAATAAGACAGTCAAATAGGTCAAGATGCAACACATGACACTTGATGAAAACCATTTTTCTTAAGCCACTACAGTGGCAAAGAATTGGATTACCTGGACATGAGACACAAAGGATAAACCAGCAGCCTCAATGGTCAAAAGAAGTCCATGCAAAGACCAAATCTGTAAACTAGCTACTGAACTTTTAGCTAGCAAAGTGATTGAGCTCACAGTTGCAGGAACTAAAGTTGACAAAGCCATTCCTCCTGCACTGCAGGCAAATTATATAAGATGGGGAAAACCAAAAAAAATCTAGAAACCGTCAATGTTTAGATATGGAACCTACCATCAACAAGTATCATGACACAAACCAAACAAATGTAGTATAATTAACAAGCTGTACTTGCAATAATATTTTAATACTTCACGTTATATTTTGGAAGCTAAAATTAAAATGCAACATGAAGAAGTTCAGCAACACACTTGTATTTCATTATTGTCAATTATTTTATGCATGACATATTGGTTTGTCTTTCATATATTATGTTGATATATTGGTAGATTTTCATACTTCACGTTATAACTAACTATTCCATGTTTGCATATTTTTTCCTAGATTGACAAACTCTCCATTCATGTTTGTATTCTCAGGTAAGGGTGTTAAGTGAGCAAGCCGCTTGCGAGTGAGCTTGGGATCAGCTCATATAAGCTCAGCTCAATTATTAAACGAAACAAGCTCGATTGGACTCGGTTAGGCTCGTAAGCATGCTCGTATAAGCTTGTATATATATATATATATATATATATATATATAAAGTAACAAAAAAAATGATCAATATATATTATTTGATGTGGTAAATAATTATTTGTAATGATAAATTGTAGTTAAATTAAATAAATATTATAGATAATTTTTTTTTTTGAAATGATTGTTAACATATTTTTTCATCTAATGCATTTCTTCTTCTTGTTGAGATTTGATTTGATTATAGCCGTGGAAGAACGAAAAAGAAATGAAGGGAAAGAGGAAGAGAATCAGAGAATCAGAGAAGGGAGAGGAAGAGAATCAGAGGAAGAGAAAGAGAAAGAGAAAGAGAAGGGAGAGGAAGAGAATAAGAGGAAAAAAAATGGGTTGCAGAATGTTTCTCGCCATCTTGGTGAAGATGACTAAAGTGTGCCCCACCTTCTTTCGAGTAGAAAAAGTGGTTGTCCTACTAAAATTGGTTGTCCCACATCGGTAAGATAAGGCAACCCATCAACATTTCTTCTCTATAAAATGATGGATAACATTCCTTTGTTAAACAAGTGTGCAGTGGGCCCTTGCTGTAAGTGTTAGCTGCAGCTAATACTTGGCAGCTAATGCACAAGCTGGCTTTCAAGTCATTTTAGTTTATTTTTATAAAATAATATATTTATTCGAGCTGCTCAGCTCAGCTTGTTTAATTTTCAAGTCAAGTTTGAGCAAAATTTAAAGGAGCCGAGCTCGGACAAGCAAAGCTCGCCCAAGCTCAGCTCGTTTACACCCTTAGGGATAAAAAATTGTGGTTAGCAGTTAGGCTTTAGGACAAATAGAATGCTCTGAGATTGTGAGCAACATAAAGGGAAAGTAAAAGGAGAAAAAGAAAGCAAGGGAGAGATGTTGAACTTATTCTTAAAGTACCAGGAAAATTACTTATCTGATCTAAGGGGTTTGCACTTGTACCAAATTGATCCCTGGGGAACCAAAATTACCCTGAAGATCCATGGGGTAAGCTATTTATCCAAAATGGTACTTGCCATCCAGCCATTGATGGAAACCGTTAGACGCACACATGGATCTACAACAAACCAATCACTGATTGGCACGAAGCATAGCAGATGAGTCACGACCCTTGTTGCCACAGTAGGAGTATACATCCATGCCCAACCCATGTCCACGTCATTAAAAAACTGATACATCAACATCTTGCCTTCAACCAAAATGACAAGTCAGCATCTTGCCAGAGCAGTGCCGTTTCTTCATCTTAAGCAGGAGCTTCATGATCTTCCGCTCTCTATGCTTTTTAGGGGACATGTTCCTCATTCAACAATGCAACAAAATACTGGTAATCCTCGAACTTCATGAACAGCAACTCAACTTGGTGAATCTAAGTCCACACAGTGTTTTCTAAACTTGGTGAATCTAAGTCCACATAGTGCTTTCTAAGTGTTGGATCAAGTTCCGCGAGCACAAGTCTCCAACACAGAGGTGAATCTGCTGTCGGCTCCAGCACCGTGGCAGACAGCGGAGTTTGCGACACATGGCTGTGGCTTCACAAGAACCACTGCACCAGCTTGGCCTGGAGCTCCTATGAGAATGCCTTGCCTTTGGCACCGCCTCTGCCCCAAGTTCCTACAAGAACTGCGGAGCTTGCTTGACAAGCTTCGCCTAGTTGACGCCGATGCCTGAGCTCCAGCACTTGTCATCAACCTTAATAACCATTGCCAACTTCACTCTCCAAAACATGATCGTGTGGTCATTTACAAATAACCTGTAAATGATGTCATTCAAATACACACCGGTTGAAGGCAAGATGCTGAGATGTCATTTTCTTAATGACGTGGACTTCTTAAGAAACATGGCAGTGACATGTACCTTCCATCATGGCAACAAGCAACAAGACTAATGGTTTTTGTTAAACGGCTAGTAGGTAGAGAAAATTTTGGACAGCAACAGATTGATTTTTCTTCAAAAACTATTTAATCTAATTCACAAACAATCTATATCTGTATTGTACGTATTGCATCAAAAGGCCTTAACTTTCGTGAAAAGGTTATTTGAGAATTATAAGGCTCTTGTGGGCATGAAATCAGCCTCCAAGGTTGCCTGCTCTTCAAAACCAACTTTCAAAATAAATTTGAAATGAAAAAATAAAATGCTCAAGTAAATTGTCATCCTTAGATGATGGCTCTTTTTCAGCAAGTTTTTACATTCCTTTATCCAGCCCAAAACAAGCTTCTCTAGAGGCAGCCTTGTGCATATGGATAGCTAATCATAGAGAAATAGTGATAATCAACCCAAGAGTTATGGATTCCATCCAAGATCATCACAGCTTCTGTCAATTCAATTAAACTATTTCCTCTCGCACTCGAAAAAAGAAAATTAAACTATTTCCTCCCTTAGAGGTTTGAACATACAAAAAAGTCGTCTTTCATTTTATTTTAATTTCCTTTTAGTGGTGATATGTCAACAGTCATTAGCAATAAGACATAAAGAAAAGATAATCAAAGACTTTAAGGGGCACTCAATAATCACCTGCGGTGGAGGCAGCCAAGTGCAATGGCAATTGATCCAGCATAGTTTGAATCTGTTGCTCTGGTTAGGTCACTGAGCAGTGATCTAGTCTGTTTAACACAAGTATAGTGAGTGAGAGAGGAAGACAAACAGACAGATTAATCGACAAGTTTAAATTTAGGTATTCTACATTTTTACATCAACAACACAACTACAATAATGGACAGGAAACTTTAAGCTGACCATTCTTGCTGTAAAGATGTCATTTCCAAGCCGAGCTAAAAGACCCAGACCTTCAGACGATGCTCTACGTTGTGATGGACAAATGTCTCCCTCAGCCAGAATACCCTGTCAAAATAAAATAAAATTTATATGGAAAACAGATGATATAATAAGAATAGAAGTGACAGTAACAACACCATATACAACAATAATAATAATCACCATCATCATCTTGATCATTAACATAGTTAATACCTGAAAAATAACGTGTGCCAAACTTAATATTTCTTGTCCTAGCGGTTGGCGACGCAAAGAAAGCAAAGCCTGAGCAAGAGCATGAGATCATGATTATAAGGTGAGACCCAACATGATAGAGTTTGAGCAGATCAAAGTATGATAAAAAGCACCTTGAATCCAGCTAGCAACCCCACACATATATTGGTGACACTGGCTGCATGCCATGATTGTTTCTTTCCAGCTTTCAGACACTGCTCTATCATTCCGAGAAGTGAGAGCATCCCACTACTATCCTGAGATATTTAAGTCCAGGATACATCAACAACATCCAGATATCCCAAGTTCGAGAAAAGAAGCAAAATATGCGAAGATCAATCAATTAACTACATTCCTCTACCTGAGAAGCAAAGATTACTCCAAAGCAGAGAAGCATCTGGTTCACTAACGTCTTGCTTATTGTCTCCGGCTTCATCGTTAAATTAAATCCTCAGTGTATGAAGTTAAGTGTAACAAGGAAAATCAATAAACAATATTTGAGAAATTTAAGAATACACATATCAACAATGATAGAAAAAGAAAAAAGAAAGTCTTGACAGGCATGCACTTGGATTAAAAAATAATAATAATAATAAAATTAAAATTAAAATTAAAAAATGAAGAAAATTAATCAGAAAAAAATTTTAATTCAGACATCCATAGCTATTGTCTATCCATTCTAGTTGCTCCATAAGAAACCATCATTCAGAGTTGTGATAAAATTTCACCTTCGCATACATTTGTATGCACATGCAGTTCCACCTGATGGTTAGTTATGTCTGTTACTTAAGCAGGATATTTCTGTCACTTTACAAGATAGAAACATTTACTAGAAACAGTCTAGCATAATTAGTTGTTCGAATATAATTAAATAATTAGATTCACTCTTCCTATAAGCTTCAACAATTGGGATAAGTAGTGATTTAAGATGCTATATGATCCAAATTGACATGTCGCGCAGCACTGAACAAAACAAGTTGGCCTGCAGCGGGTCAAACGACAGGCAGGACCCCTATACGACAAGCATTTAGCAGCAAAAAAAAGATGCTGCTTACTGGTTGAATGCAATGTTGTGACATCTGGATTAAAGTTTTGATAATTTATTGAACTGGTGCTGTATGTGTAAACAGCGTGGGGAGTCTTGCGAATCATTTTTTCTCTACTGTTAGATTGCTTGTGACTTATGAAGTGCTTTCTTTTGTCGTGCTAGGCTAACTTAGGTAATGCCTAACGCATTCAAACGTGATTGCACAATCAGCGTAAATTTGAAGTTTAAAACTTAGAAACGAATGAGGAAAGTCATATTTCCTCCTTCCTTCGAGCGAAGCACACAGAGAACGAGAGAGACCAAGAGAGTTGACGAGAGAGGCTTAGAGAGAAAATCAAGGAAAGAGAGTCAGAGGCTTTGGGGACTTGGAGAATAAGCTTGAAGAGTACAACCTCTTGCTTCTTGCGACACATTTGACCCTGACTCAGGTAATACTTCTTATTCCTAATTTAAACACTTCAATACATGTTGTCAATGATATAAATCTCCCTCTTGCACAATGCAAAGGAGTTCGGTCATGTACTCAACATCCCATTTCTAATTTTGTTTCCTATCATCATCTTTCACCCTCACATTGTTCTTTTCTATCCAAATTGTCTTCTGTGTCTATCGCTAGAAAGTTACAAGACGCATAATGATCCAAAGTGGAGGGAAGCGATGCAAGAGGAGATGAGAGCCCTTCATAAAAATAATACACGAGATATCATCGAATTGCCTAATGGAAAAAGCCGGATGGACACAAATGGATGTTTACTATAAAGCTTAAGGCCAATGATTCTATGAAATGACACAAGACCACGGAAAAACTCGGGGGTGGTGCAACCATCATCGATGCCATCGAGGTGGGCCTTGGCCACCCCCGACGACACTTGGGGGTCGCCGCGACCACCCCCAAGAGGCTCCGAGGGTGGTCGCAGTCAATCCCGATGCGAATTGGAGGTGGCCAAGCCCCCCCTAAATTCATAAGGGGTGGTTGCACCATGCCTAGTGCACTCCAGGTGTGGTGCAACCACCCACAGAATTCAACGTTTTCAAATTTTTTTAGGGTTGAAAGAAAATTTTTTAAAAATGTAGTTTTTTTTTTTCCTTAGGAAAACGTTGTCTATTCCTTTAGAAAAAAATAGCTAGGCATTCCTCTTTGTAAGATAATAATTATTGCCATGAGAATAACTATTCATAAGAATAGGTCCTTACCAAATGAATAGCCATTATTTCCACATAGATAGTCATTATATTCCAGGGGCCTATTCCGCGAACCAAATGGGCCCTTAGTCTCTTCTCAAACAAACCATGTTCATGAAAATTGTGGAAGACATGCATAAGATTCATGTAATACTAAATGATTGCATCATTGATCACCTCTTGATTGGAAGTGTCCAAATCATGAATGCTAAGACTGGAGATAAAATTATTCCTCCTATGGGAGTTGGCAAGGTGGTGGTAAAAACCTATATTCTGATCTTAGGTGGTGATTTAACTTAAGTAACTAACTATTCTCCTTTTTCCAACTTTTCTTTCCTCTACCTTCTCAATATATAGCACCCATATAACTAAATAATTGGTTTTTCTTCTTTTCACTAGCCAATTTGATGGAGCCCAATATGTTATTAAGAAGTTTGAAATCAAATTTTCGAATTTGTAAGAGAGAAAAATAGAAACTAAGACAAAACAACTATTACCTGAGGAAAGCTAGAAGGCTCATCCTCCCATACACAAGGCATTAGGCCATCTTTTCCGCCTTGGAAAGCCCGAAGTTCATCTTCTAACCAATCCCTAAGTAAACATAATCAACAAGAAGCCAAAAACTCTTGAAAGTGAAAATGAACAGAATGAAAGAATCTGAGCTTGCTACCAATAAAAAAAAAATTAAATAAAAAAAAATCTGAGCTTGCCAAAAAGGATTGAAATAATGATACACAATGCAAAAATATCAAACTTGTAAAGACATTAGTTTAGAAGCTTAACTAACAGAAATTACAAGGTTCAACAATCTTTATATAAAATCAAAGGACCCATGAAATGAAAAGCTAAGCACCTTCCAGGAATCCAGGGACCCAACCATGCATCCCTCCTGTCTAACAGCAACCTCAAGCATGAGCTTTCCTCACATCCAGAAGGAACTCTTTTATTTTAACCAACAATATGGAATAGAGAACCAAATCAGTCACAGAAAATGACTAAGAGAAATTTCAAATTTGCAAGTTAAAGGAATTGACATTTAAGGTGTATTTACCCCCAAAAATAGAACAATAACAATCTGATACAAAAGTAAAGCAACATGAACAACTGTAGCATATCTTACCTATATGGAGTTGTGCACAACTGGATAACCCGGGGGTGGTCATTCTTATATGTCAATGGATCAGGAAGGGACTGATAAGCAATTAATGTCTTGATAATAAATATGTCTACTGCAGGCTTCAAATTTGGGATCTCTTTAGCTCTTGCCACTGAAATATAGGATAAAGCACTGCTTTCCAAAATACATTAGAACATTTTAACTAATACAAGAAAAGCAGAACTTTTGGCCTAAGATATTCAAAGTATTGGCAGACATACCTACTAAGATATACAAGCACTGGTTGAAGTAAAATTCCACTGTTCACAGCATTAGGAGAAACAAAGCACCTTACGAAAGCGGTGAGTGCATCAACTGCAGCAGACCACACACTACAAAAGGCAAAAGGAGAACCGAAGATTAATAAATAGTCATAAATTACACTCAACCTCATTCAAGACAATCATAAATCCTTTGGTGCCTTTATAATGACAATTTATTATAAAGCCAAAAAATTAGGGGACAAAGAAAATTATAAATCCAAAACAAAGACAGTTAAAATCAGAAATCAGTCCTGCCATTATTTTCATAAGTAATAAAGAAAGATTAAATTAAAAGAAAACAAAATGAGAAGTCAGGTAAACCAAGAGACTTCTCCTAGAAGTTACAATTTAAAATTTACTCAAAAACGATTACACTGAAGGCTTCGAATCAAAGAAGGACCTTATAGTTAAAGACTACCTAATTCCAATTTACTCAACACAAGTGAAATATTAGAGAACTAACGAATCGTAAACTTTACGCCATAGCACTCCAATAGTAATATTTGTATTACTCAGCAAATGCGCATGATTTAATATGTCCACCTACTCAGCTTAGCACATCGATTGCAAGTATCAGCAGACAAAATAACACTATCGTGGAACATAAACTCATGACTGTTTGGTCAAAACAGATGGTGATAGTTACAAATATTACATCACAGTTGAATTAAATGTGAAGTTTTAACAAATAAGTTTATGTTGACTTTTTTCTTTTAATTGGTACGTTACACACACCCAGAGGGCCATGTACAAACCCATTATAGAATACAAAAACCAACATCATGTGATTGGCCACAATTATTAGTCTTTTGTTTCACTCTCTTTGATAAAAACAGTGGCATGCACAATAGCCTAGCAACATACACATACATAAATCCGTTATGTGAAGCTAATGATACTCTGATTTTTATTTGCTGATGATACTCTGATTTTTTGTGAAGCTTCTCTCAAGCAAATCCATTATGTGCGCCTTATTCTCTTATGTTTTGAAGCTATTTCGGGTTTGAGAGTTAATCTTGGACAGTCAGTAATTGTGGCTATTGGTGAGGTGGAGAACATTGAGGCTTTAGCTAATATCCTTGGGTGTAGTGTTGCTGCTTTGCCTACGAAGTATTTGGGTCTACCTCTTGGGGGTCGTATAAGGATACGGTTATGTGGAATGATATGACTGAAAAGATGGAGCATTAGATGGCTGGTTGGAAGAGAATGTATCTCTCTAAGGGAGGCCGTTTAACTCTCATTAAGAGTACGCTGTCTAATCTTCTTACTTACTTTTTGTCTCTGTTTCCTATTCCTATGAGTGTAACAAAAAGACTTGAGAAAGTCCAAAGAGATTTCTTGCGGGGAGAGATGGGAGATGAGCCTAAGTTGCATCTTGTAAGTTGGAATCAAGTATGTCGTCCCTTGCACTCCGGTGGTCTTGGCATTCGGAAGATGAATCAGTTTAACCAAGCCCTCTTGGGGAAATGGCTTTGGAGATATGTGAATAAGAGTGAGGCTCTTTGGTACAAGATTATCAAAGCTAAGTATGAAGACCAGGATGGTGGGTGGTGTACGAAGGAGGTTTCGGGCTCTCATGGTGTGGGTTTATGGAAGCATATTCGACAAGGTTAGAACTTCTTTGCCAAAGGTATTCAATTTGAGGTGGGGGTGGGTTCAAAAGTTCGTTTCTGGCATGATATTTGGTGTAGGGACCAATCTTTGAAGTGTGCCTTCCCGTCCCTGTTCAGTATTGCTAGATACAAAGAAGCTTGGGTGAAGGATAACTTTACTTGGAGGAATGGGGTTGTCGAGTGGAATGTCATTTTTGTGCGGGCCGTCCAGGATTGGGAGATGGATATGGCCTTTTCTTTCTTTGATCAGTTGTCCTCTTGTAAGATCTCCCTTAGTACTGTGGATCGTATTCGTTGGTCCTCGTCTAAGAAGGGTAAGTTCGAGGTGAAGTCGTTCTTCAAGGCCTTGTCCAACATCGACCATGAGGCATTTCCTAGGAAGAGTATTTGGCTTACTAAGGTACTGTTGCCGGCGTTGCGAGTGGCTTTTTTCGGGTGGACTGCGGCCCTAGGCAAAATTCTGACTCACGATAATTTGCGTAAGAGAAAATTTGTGGTAGTGGAATGGTGTTGTATGTGTAAGAAGACCAGAGAGTCAGTCGATCATCTTCTTCTTCACTACGAGATTGCAAGTGCTCTTTGGCATACTATTTTTAGTCGGTTCGGGTTGCTTTGGGTTATACCTTGCAGGGTAAGGGACTTGTTCAATTGCTGGTGGTCGGGACGGCGTTCTCGAAGTGCGGTGGTGTGGAAGATGATCCCTTTTTGTCTTATGTGGTGTTCATGGAGCGAAAGAAATGATGGATGCTTTGAGAATTCCACTAGGACTTTAGAGGAACTTATTCATTTTTTCTTTTTTACTCTTTACTCTTGGACGGCTACTTGGCTAGCTCCTTTAGTGATCAGCTTGTTTGACTTTCTCTTTCATTTTTCTCCCTCTTAGGCGCTCTGCTTTAATACTTCTCGTGTATATGGGTTGCACCCCTCTGCGCTTTTGTTTTATATCATTATTACTTATCAAAAAAAACATACACATACATAAATACATACATTTAGACGTAATTATTATGTATGCATATATGTGGCAGCTTGCAGGTCTGTGAATTTGTGTGCATGCACACAACATAAGTAATTCTCTTAAGAGGGACAAAAAATATCATAATGCATTGTAAAAAAAATAGTCGGAAAAAAAATTGACTCAAGATTATAGAGTTTGCTTCTATCTTTCTAATGAAATCATAAGTTCCCAGACATATCTTCATCTATTATTATTTCTTTTATGATTAAGAATGGTAAAAAGAGTTGGGAAAGACAAGGGACACAGGTTGCACACAAAAATCTCCCAACAAAACATGTCAATGCAAAGATTCAGAATATCAGAAGTCCAAAACAGGAGAAAGAGTCTTAGTTGAACATACAACAGATAAAACAGAGATCTCAAAAGCAGCATCTTGAGACTAAACATCACGATGTCCACAACCTCCAAAACTCCCCATATTCCTTTCAGCCTAAATAAATCACATCAAACAAAAAGGTGATGCAATCTAAGCTACAACCCCTTTACCTTTACAAGCCAACTCTCTCAACCCCTTCAAACAACTCAAACACAGACTTGAGGATTTAGCAACACCAAAAAGCAAAGACCAAGAGCAAAGCTTATGGCGAAAACACTCCAGTTTTATCTTCGATCCTAAAATATCGCAATCATTATTGCATTTTGTCTCTCTCTTAGTTTATAAACCATTTCAAAATGAGGACCCCTCATTTTCTCTCTAACTTTAACTATCTAAAGTTATTTAAAAATCCTACTGCAATATAATCAAAGTTATGTCAAAAGCACACTACAAATCTTACAAGCTTGTAAGGAGGATCAAGAGATTGCAGCTTATGTGCAGGAGTTACACCTAATACAGATATTTTTCCAACGAATGATGATACATAATTGCAAAACCAATTTAATAATAACCATACTTAATATACTGCTTACCGTATACTAGACGTTAAATCTCCAGTTTGCTTCATTTCATGTTCGGGATTTCCACTAAAGAGAGTAGCCCACAAGGAAAGAATATCAAAAACCTGATCTTCAAGCTCCTGCTAGAATAAAATTAGCACGACAGCATGCATATAGTTCTTACACCAAATGAAAGATTACAGAGATGACTATGTACCTCCTTTGGCATAGAATCCAACAGTGATGATAAAAGTAACCATCCAGCTTCTTTTTCAACTGTGGCGGCCACAGGGTTTCGACTAGATTCTATCAGCATCTTCTTTGAAACTTCGAGCACTGATCTGGGCAATCTGCACAGAACAACAAGATACTACTCATTATGACCACCAGCATATAAAAGAACCATCATTTTTCATGTACAACAATCATTTCAATCCTTTCCTATTTGACATGGTGACCCCAAGAAGAATGGCTCCCAACTTAACATGACCCCACCAATATGCAAATTCAGGGCACTAGCATAACAAAGATACAATAGTATGGGTTGTAACAAAATAGGTTAAGTAGATATTTATCCAAACAATGGGCAAAGAGATCAGAGCAAAGCTTATGAGTTCGAACCCTAACTCTACAATTCACTCCCTATTTAATCAAATATTCTACGCACTAAGTCTCACTTGTCAAATGAGAGTTTGAACCCACACAAGAAGGAGAATGTTAGCATATTAATTAAATGATTAAATTCATCATTTCCTATTAGCTTAAACTTTTGGCAGAATTGGTAATTTAACAACATGAATGCACCATCATCATTGCATGATTGATCTTAATTGTATAGAAACAGTAAATGATTTAGATACCTGGATGAATGACCTTAGGAGGTTAATATGAATCACACCTAGGGTGGCTCATAGTCGTTGGTTTAATTAGGTTTTGGACTTGAAGAAATAGAAATTTAGACAACCCTAATTCCTAGGATGAAACCGTGATCAAATGTGTTCGGATTGTAACACAAATTGCTTTGGTAGAACTGTGTTTGAAGGACTAGTCACCCAGTCTCTCTCTCTCTCTCTCTCTCTCTCTCTCTCTCTCTCTCGGGTTGACCAAGCTATCCCACCAAACAATTTCTCTGAAAATATAAACCATATTGCATCAATTGAAGTCTTAGTCGATAGGTGGTCGACTAGGGCAGGATTTAGGTCAATCAGAGTGGAGCAAAAGTTATTGTTTGTTTAAGAGAACCTATATATACATCCTATTCCCACATCAACAAACATCTGCTCAGACCCTTTTGAGAGTGTTCTTTCAAAGAAAAGTAGAGAAATTTTCAAGTGCTTTGGAGAATCTCTTTCAGAGAGAAGAGGCAGACCAAAACCTTGATTTGATGCAAGTGCTTTGAGGAAGAGAATCATGCAAACTAGAGAGATTTCTTATTCTTGCATTGTACTCTCCAAATAGTAAAACATTTTATAAGTTGTTTATCAAAACCATCCATAGTTTAAGACATCAATTCTTCTATACACAGTAGAAGTCCAGAGAATAGGATGGCTATTTTGTAGCTTGGTAAGATTTTTATTCCTGGGGAATAGCTATTCCTCAAAATGAGAAATAGCTATTAGCTTTCAATTCATGTGGGAATAGTGCATCCATCCTAAATTTACTCGAAAGCCCTCCATTGACCCAAATCAGGCACAACAATTGTATTGCTCATGTTGGATTCCGACAGTCTTCCACTAGCGCTATAACACGGACCCACCAGCCAGATCAGAGTCTCTTCGGCGGTAAAAAAGCATTGTCACCGTTCTTCATTGAGTACCTACTCTTGAGTGTGGAGTTCTAGTGGTTCTTGCTGGTATGACCATTAAGGAGCCTAGCGATGGTGACCCACTTCTTGTCATACTTGGTGTGGGCTTTGAATATGATTTGGTCCGGCATGAACTGTCAATGCTCCATCTCCGGCGTGAACTTCCAATGTTCTTGTTGTCACCATTACATGAATATTTGTGTTAATTAAGTGACTTGATTGATGGGTTTTGCCTTATTAGCTTAGATGGACTCCTCAAATAAAAGCTAAATTTGAGGAGAAAAATTCACTTTATCAAATTTAGAGAGCCATATTTCAAAGGAATCAAACATCAAACTCCTTATACTTTCTCTACTTTAGTTAAATATTATTATTTTATTAGTTTTAAACCAATCAGGAGAGAGGAGAGTAAAGAATAATCTTAAAAAATTATATAATTTTACCTTTTTGGCTCTTGGAATGTAGGAAGCATGTCTTGCAAAAGTTAAATATAAAGTGGAAAAGAGAACTTGTTAAATGGATGTTTTCATGAGTTTTGTTAAATTTGTAAGAAAAAGCTACATTTAAAAGAGTCCATTGCGAATGCTCTTATGGATTATCATTTCAGGATTTAGTTCAAGAAATGCCCTCTCTTGCTTCTGTAGAGACACATTGTACTGTTGGATATCATTTCTTTTGACGTGAAATTTTGTGAGCCGGTGCATTTCATTAAGTTGTGTTAGCAATTTCAGTTTTCTATTAACAGCTTAAATTTATGGTGATGGAATTGTACTGTCAGTTGTGTTAGCAGTTTCAGTTTTAGCATTTCATTAACTTTGGAAATCACGTTTTTTACTGCATATCATCGATAATCAAATCCAAAATCAGTTCTTAAATATTTTTTTGATAAATAATAATGCATTAAAAGAGCGCAGAGGGGCGCAACCCAAGTGGTCTAGTATTGTGTTTCTTTTTCTTACTTTCGTGTCTGATGGAAATTAGTTTTGATCTTAATTGTCCCATACATTTTCAAGTATG
>NC_081545.1:28928419-28962930 GCF_901000735.1 Corylus avellana | reverse complement strand
AGTTGAGAAGGTGGAAGGCTGTTTGGTTGGTTGGAAGCGGTTGTACTTGTCTAAAGGGGGTAGGAATGCCTTAATCAAGAGCACTTTATCTAATTTGCCTACCTACTTCTTATCTTTATTTCCCCTCCCGGCTAGTGTTGCCAATCAAAATGGGAAGTTGTAGCGGGATTTTTTGTAGGGAGGTATGGGTGAAGAGACCAAATTCCACCTGATGAGATGGCCCAATATATATATATTGTGTTTGATTGATTTATTGTGATAATCTGATAAATCTAGTTAGTTAGACTTTTCATACTAGATCAAAACAAAATCATGAAGGGATGAAACAGATGAGTCAAAACTGTATTTCCAAGACCACTCTTGCAAAGCCTATATCCAAATATACCAATAAAATCAAGATCCTGCAGAATTTCAAATATTTGGGGGATTAACAAATCTATAGATGCATGAAAATCAGCAAGGTGACAGAAAATTTATCAAAGTGATAATTGTTTCTTTTATTGCATAAAACAGTTTATGTTGTCCATTTGACCAATGTTTTCGACTTATCTCACCAATAAAAGTTGATAAAAATGGTTTGAAACTTCTCAAAAACTTTATTTCTCTATCATCAGTTAGGTTTAGGATTTTAGAGAAGTTTCAAACCATTTTTTGGTCCTCACTTCACCTACCTTCAAGATTATCCCAAATTATTAATAGTAATAAGTAATTTATGCACATTAAATAGAACTAAGATGCTATGCATCAACTTGGGTGCTAGAACTCAATGATTTTATGCAGTTATACCCCCACACACACCCGCACCCACTAATATAATATCATATTGTGAGTTACGTAATCTTGAAAAAAAAAAAAAAAAACAGTACCTAGCTGGATAACCAAGAGGTAACTTTTGCGAAATAGAAACCAAAGCTGCCAACAAAGTAGCTTGCCCATGCAAGGAATCGAGCTCAAATTGCAAATTACTTCCCTACAGATAACATAAAAGAACCAATTAATTAAACATGCTTTGTGCACAAAAGAAGCGTACTAAAGAAAATTAGCATCCAAAGAACCAAAAATAAATCAAAAGCTTTTGATACAACACACACACAACAATTCAAAGGTGGT
Source organism: Corylus avellana (assembly GCF_901000735.1). NCBI lineage: Eukaryota > Viridiplantae > Streptophyta > Magnoliopsida > Fagales > Betulaceae > Corylus > Corylus avellana. Next base: position 28,961,820 of record NC_081545.1, on the reverse strand, counting down.
AGGAGTGGCACGACACCTATTAAAGAATAAATTGAGGACGATTAATTATTAAAAAAATAGAAAAATAGAGAAAAGAGAGAGAGAGAGAGAGAGAGAGAGAAACCTAAGATTTCCCAGAAATGTGAAATGAATACTGATAAATGTGCAAGCAAGAAAGAGCAATTTGTAAGAGACTATTCACCTTAACAGGAATCTAAAAGAAAAAGAACTTGGAACATTAGGTTCAGTTACAGATGGAATACCAATAATTTCATTAAAATAAGGTACTTATCTATCAGCAATTTATGCCTAACAGTTAGACCTATGGCTTTTTTTTTTTTTTTGTTTTTTTGATAAGTTAGACCTATGGCTTTAATTAGAGCCACAAGACAAAAGGGTAGGATCGAGAGCAAACGGATTCAACTAAGCTTCACAAATGAACTGGCTATTTAAAATGAGACTACTAGTCATGGAACACACTCCAGTTTCACCAATATAGCACCATTTTTCTGCATGTGATTGCATCTCCCAATCTTATTGCTTGGGAATGAAATTCTTGAATTCATAAACTGATAAATTTGAGACCACATCTTTCCCTCCCTACTTCGTATTGCCCATCAGTCCCAAGACAATTACTATTCAACTAATCCTTACCTTACTCCCCTTCTTCAGACAGTGGCAACATTACTTGAACTGAATTCAGCTACAACAAACAACTTAAAACAAGATGACAGCAATAGAGTACTACAGCAGAACCAAATGATGAAATACTAACCCCCCTCCCCCATGTACTAGAATTGCAACCCTTTTCCGCATTTTTTTAATAAAATATTTACACACCCCCTTTTCCACATTTTTAATCAATTATTTATCAAAAGGAGAGTATAGAGAAGAAAAAAAAAAAACCCTCAAGAGAATATGTTGATGAAGCAGCAATCCAATGAACAACCACAAGGAAAAGCTACTAAGAGGAGTGACCAATAATGTTGGGCTCAGGAACAGATTAAAAACATTATGCCTTGTAGGGAATATTGTTCAGCAAAAAATAGTTGGATATACAAATTACATGTTGCTAAACTCATCAAAGTGGGTAAACTTGATTAGGCTTTATGACTAGTGACAAAGAGTTCAAAAAGGATAACCAAAACAGGATAAAAGAAATATTATTATAAAAGTCAGATAAGAAAAAAGGATAAAAGGAATAGAGCTAAAAGAAACCAGATAACTACCTTTTTGTAGTCTAAATATTATAGAAGTCCATATATATAATCAAAACAAGGATAAACAAACAAATGGATAATAAAATAGAAAGTAGAAAGACAAAAATATTTCCCATATAATTTATCAAATATACCTTTTCAAAAGAAACATTCTCTCTTAGAGCAGTTAGCGTGGTCACCCCATAAGAAATCAAACCACCAACACAGGTGGGATCAACCTCAGCCAATGCACGCAATGTCAAAGCAGCCTCAATGCGTACCTAACCATAAATGTATTTAATGTTCAGCAAACTCAGATCAAAGAGCAACCAGATGAGTTAGAATGATGCCATCTAAAGTACTTATCAAAAAAAAAAAATGATGCCATCTAAAGTATAAATAAAATATCGTGTGATTGCCATGCACCATAATGTCTCAACATCAATGCCATTGGTAGGTAACTTCATAAACGGCAGATAGACAAAATAACATTCTAACTCATTATATCAAAACCTATTACAATTTGAAGCTGATCAGTAACAGGAGAAAAGAAGATGAAGAGAAAACAAGGAAATAAAAAATCCAAACATTCAATCTCTTTTGAAGCTACATATAAAAATAAATAAACATAATCAAATATTATGAAGAGCAGAAAATTTCACTCTCTTCATACAAATATAGGAAATGCTATATGCTCTCTTAGTGTTCTTCTGATCCTAAGTGGATATTATTTTTTAAAAACCAATTGGGAGAAACAAGGGAAGTTTCTTTTTTGCTTTTTTAGAAAATAATATCCACCTAGGACTATAAGAACACTAGGAGAACACCAGAAAAGCACCTAGCATTCCCCTACAAAAATATACATTTACAAACACTCTAGAGACATCTAGACTATAGCAAACTTATAACTGTTGTCTTTTTTTTTTTTTTTAATGTTGTATATATAAAAAAAAAAAACGCAAAGCGCCTCTAAGTACATAAGAAAGTATACATAGGTAACCCAAAACAAAACCCATAAACACAGCCCAAGAAGACCAACCCAAAAGACCCATCAAGAAGCCTCATCCAAATATAAAAACCTAAAAAAAAACCCAAAACCAAAACCCAAAATAGCCCAGCACCAGCCCTAAAAACCCAAAACCCCTACTGCACTTCAGGAGGAAAGGAGAAGTCATTTTTGGTCCCAAAACAACCCCGCCGGCGCTGGCACTTCTCCAGAGAAGGTCTCCGACCTCTAGCATCAAAATTAATGGAGCACTCCAAATTCTTGAGCTTCCTCTTTCCCTTAACCTTTATGGTCTCTAGCTCCACTTCAACCTTCACAAAAAGATCCAAAAGACTTTTCTCGTCACCTCCGCATGTCAACCCCACAAAGGGGGCGAATTTCACCTCGTCACGCACCACCTTGGAATAGCCCTCCACCCCCTTCTTCGAAGTATCCGCCACAACCTCGGCAAGCAACTTCTTGTTCTTATGCAATTGCTGAGCAACCTTCTCCTTCACTCTCCGGGCATATCCCAATTGAGTCTTAGAAACAAAGGAAGCCGTCCCAAAGGAAGGAGTAGACGTGACAGTAGAAAAGACTTGTGTGTCTACAATGTCAACCGCAGACCCTTAACTGACGAAGATGCCTCCTTCACCACAGGCAGAGAAGGAGAAGCAAGTCTAGACCCTAAGAACCTCCTTCGGAGCAACCCTTTCGCTGAAACAGAGACCACCGGAGGGATAGAAGCCACCATCAGAGAAGAGACAGAGGCCTCCGCCTAAGAGACAGGGGACGCGCAGCCCTGATGAGGTAACCCATCTCCAATAGAGCACACCATCGCCTTATCCAATCCAGCGTCCACAAGAGAAAGCGGCGTCAGAGCCAACACAGTAGACAGCCTCACCCACCAAAGGAACCTCGGATGGCAACACCAAGGCCACACCATTAGCAACCACCGAAGCCTCAGGGACCAAAGGAGTCACCAGAAAAAAGTCCGGTGACGCATAAGTAAACTCCGGCACCCCGTGAGTGTCCAATGGACAGCTAGGAGGAATCTCCAACAAACCATAGGTGACGGAAGAGCACAGAACAGGAGCAAACCCATCCAAATCCGTCGGTGAACCTGGAAATGAGGCCCCAACCACAGGTAAAACTCTCACTGGAATCGTGGCCATAGATAAAGTAAAAGAACCGGAAGCGAAACCAGATCTGGAAGCTAGATCCTAGCCGGAAACAAGCTTCGACCCGGAAACCCGCTTTGACCAGGAAACAAGCTCCGACCCGGTAACCCGCTTCTCCCAAATGAACAGGGACCTAGCCCGGATTGCAAGGCCCAAAATACCAACCCTTTTCCTCCTACGATTGGGCTTCAAAGCTAACCCAGCAAGGACCCGGTCCAACTCAAATCGAACTTGCCCTAGAAGCCTCTTCAGCCCATGATTACCGAAAGAACCCTTCTTCTTCTTTGAACTCAAAGATGCAGCAGCCACCACCAAGGGCCTAGGAAGACCTTCCATTGCAAAGCAATCCACGGCAGTTCGCAGCCCGTCTCCAACAAACACCAACTCAAAACAGGTCGACACCGGAAACAGATCGAGAAAGCTAGAGGAAAGAACCTTCATTCCAATAGCTTTAGCCTCGCCAAAAGTAGAGCAAAGGACTTCCGCGAACGATCTTCTGGAGTTAACACCCGAAGAAGAAGCACCCATACGATTCCCCGCCGCTGTTGGAACCCCCAAATCTAGTGAACCAGTTGACCTGAACCGCCAACAATTGCCGAAGCTCTCCCGCAAAACACCGCCAGCCCCGCCTATAACGGCCCTCTAGAAGCCAAATGACTCCTTTACGACCACCCTCAGCCATTACCGACACCTCCAGGAACCTTCCTACCTCATTACCTCCCCTGTGGACCATCGTAACCTTAACTCCCTCACGGTAAGATTTGGCGATCTCCTCCTTCACCTGAGACTGAATCGCCGCTTCCACCGTATCCACCAACCAAGACGAACAAAGGTAGCTCGCGAAAATATACCCAACGAATCCTTTTCTCCTTTCCTGCAAACGAAGGTCAGGACACCCATCCTTTGCTGAAAGGCAGAAAGTTTTTGCTTCAAAAGAGAAGCTCGATCCATAACAAGCTCGCCGGACCCTAGCGCGCAGCGCCTATCACGCCACCGCTAGGGCAGAATAGGGAAAAAGCTTAGGAGAGAGAACGAAGCGTTTAGAGAGAGCAAGCAAGAAAAAAAAAAAAGTTGTGGTTTTTATAACTGTTGTCTTGCAAGTCGCATACTCATTCTTGCTACTCAGACAGCAACAGGTATCAAAACTCCTGACCCAAATATCTCCACTAAGTTTGGATTGCTAAATGAGAAGTTGCAGCAGGCAGGTAAACCAATGAATACAAACAAAGGATTAGATCACATAGAAAAAAAAAAAAAAAAAAAAAAGTATGCAGACAAAATTGGAAAACAAATGGCCTAGAAATCCTTATTTAACAACAGGTACAGCTAAAAAGATATTGGGCATAGAGTAAGGCCAGCACTAATGAGCTTTCAAACAAAGCAGGTGGCCTTACCAAATAAACAAGTGGCTAAGTGATACCAGGATTATGCGCTTCTCCCAAGGGCATCTGAAATAATAAGATTAACCTCACTGAAAAGTTAAACCTAACCCTCACTTCCTTTCTAATAATTCCTTTTGTCAACATGCGCACATAAAGAAATCCTCCAGCCCAACACATTACGCTATCTAGAACCATTACCATTAGTTTGCTAAGACTACACTTTGAATTTTATAATTCTGAATAAAAAGTGCAAGTGGGACGGATGGATTCAGACTATAGTTGCAAACAAAGTCAATCTTTTATCATTTCTATCTTATCTATCCAAAAAATTGATAAGTGTCCTGAAATTTTATTCACGACTATATAAATTCAAAAGAAATTTGGCAATCTCTGAACAGTCCCAAATATATTTAAGCTTCAAATGCTGAAGAAAAACAAAATAAAGAGCTTACAAGTTGTGATGGATAAGATACCGCTGCCATAACCGTGTTATCAAGAACTTCCTTGAATTCAAATGGAACCTGCAAATGGACAGAGCAAGCACCACCTAATCAGCAGTAATATAAAAATGGACTTTCTTGGCATACTCTATGATGTTAAAGCAGATACTTTATCCACATTGAATAACTATACATTTTTCTGTAATAAAATACTAACGCTATAACGGCTATATAAAACTGTTAGTTCGTCTCAGAACAAACGAACCTATCATATAAACCAGCAAGCTAAAACCAAACATATAATTGTGTCAGTATTTTCTAGACAAGTTCTAATAGTTTGCACATATTGCTTTTCCTCCAATTAAGGCAGATCAGCATTTAATTACCAATTCAATCAACATAGGTATCATCTACACCACTTTAGTTAATTAGAAACTAACCCGGGTTTACTTAATCAGCACACCAAGAACTTTATATAAATAGGAAGTACATTCAAACTCAACCAGAATCCAAAAAGTGATCATGTCAACATAATGATATGACAAAACAGCTCGAGGATCCATATTCTATTATCTAATATGTCATATCACCAATTGTCCCAAAAGCTTAAGCTAATACGAAAATGGCCTATCATAATGCATGTTAGTACAACTATTGCTGAATTAGTACAACCATGGATAATCTTAAGGAGCAGCTTGTCAGCATGGATGATTGGTGCTGTTTGTGCAAGAGAAACAGGAAGTCTATGGATCATCTTCTTCTCTATTGTGAGATTGCCTGTGCCTTATACAATGAAATCTTCAATTGTATTGGGCTGTCTTAGGTTATGCATAGACAAGTAGTAGACTTGTTTACTCATTAAAGGGGAACTTTTGGTAGCATTCAGTTTGCAGCAGTGTAGAAGATGGTGAATACTTATCTCTTGTGGTATCTTTAGAGGGAAAGAAATGATATAGGTTTCGAGGACCGCGAGAGGACAGTGGTAGAACAAAGTCTTTTTTCTTTAATACTCTTTATTATTAAACAGTTGCGTATGTCTATCCTTGTTTTCTTAGCTTTCATGACTTTCTTATTCTTTTTTCTCCTTCTAGCTAAGTCTCTCTTTTATACTTCATATGTAAATAAGTTATGCCCTTCGCCTTTTAATGATATTTCGATTGCTTATAAAAAAAAGGAGGGGGGAAACTTCAAAAAACCCGCTGAACTTCCACTCGTTTCAACACTACTCACCTTATAGTTTAAAAACTCTTAATTAAGGGTATCAAACTTTCAATTTCTTTCAATTATCCCCTTCCGTTAGAATTTCCATTAAATCTAGTCAAAATTCCCAAAATACTTTTTTTAAAAAATAAAAATATTGCAAAGATTTTTTTTATAAAAAATAAATGCCTAAACCTTTACAATTTTTTATTTTATGCTTTTATAATTAAAAAAAAAACATGGGTATTTTGAAAATTTTAACAAGATTTAACAAAATATTCTAACAGAATGGGGTAATTTAAAGAAATTGAAAATCCGAAACCCTAAATTGAGAAATTTTGAACTTCGAGAGATTACTTTCAAAATTGGGGATTTTGTGAAGTTTTCCCTAAAAAAAAAAAAAAAATTTTAAAAAACTTTGAGCAAAAAAAAATAGGTCCTTTCTTTTTCTTCTTACTGTTAAGCTACAAAGAAACCAGAGGGTTTTGAACCAACATCACCCGCCACCATGTTCTTACAGGGGTAGGAAGCGCCATTTGAGCTACAATTCATTGTCATGTAGAGTTAGCACTGGATTAAATATTGTTGCTTCCCTTCAGATATAGGCTCACATGATGTACTAATCATGTCAATCATGCCACCCACTTTTGTTAATAGGTAAATACAACTCAAAAATCCATACAAAATTCAGCTTGTGACCTCTGCACCCCCTGTTTGTTGGGGTAAGAGATGCCACAGAGATCTGGTAGGGGGAAAAAGCCTCTTATGGACAGCGGTATCAAAGAAGATCCTACTGGACGATAACCTCAGATAGCATATACTTTTCTCAACTAGTTTTGAGATTAGGGTGAGACAGTGAACCCTTTTTATTTCATTTTCTTATTGCTAGGAAACTATAGTCAAATTTATAATCATTGTCTAGATTTACGTGGGTTATGTCCTGGATGCCATCTGTTGGTTTGTCAGAGAAGCCATTTTGGTAGGCAGTAGACTAAATTTGAAATGTTGTCCTCTTATGCCTCATGCAATGCATTTGGATAGAAAAGAATTCTCAAAGCTCTGGTGGTTGAGCTGTCAATGCCAAAAATGAAGCTTCTGCTTTAAGATTGGTCCATGAGTTGGCTTCTAGATGTTTAACTCTGTTCCCTTTGGATTTTTTTGATTTGTTAAATGTTAAGAATTTCATTTTCTTAGGCACTTAATGGTTCATCTGAAGAAGATCAAGAAGCTTAAGCAAAATGAAGAGACTAAGCACTTAACCTTAATGTTTAAATGCATTGGTTGCAAATCAGTCTAATCTTTCTTCAAACTAGGGAAAAAAAAAAAAAAAAAAAAAAAAAGTTACTCAAAACATGTCAAGCATGGTGCTCTATGCAAAACGAGCACAATACTCACAGTTAACAATCCATTCAATCTTCTCTAATTGGAAAAGCATTAATAGCATACACATAACCAGTTTAATAATATATATATATAAAGGGACCAGAAAACCAAATATAATCACCAAATGGTCATGCCTAACCTCTCCCAGTGTTTTCAGCGTATATGACGAGGTACGTAAAGCAGAAATTTTCATGGATGGACTGGCATCAGGGGACTCAAGCTGCAAAGTATAATAGTAATTTCTCTTCATTACAGATACCCAAAAAATAAAAACTTCAGAACAATTGACGACCCAAATGATTCACTTCCACAAACCTGCTTTCCCAGAAAAACCAAAAAGCTCCTTTGAGTAGGTTCTGTCATCTGATCGGTTATGCCAACCCGAAGGATATATAGAACACATGCCTTCAGTAAACCATGAGACAAATTGGTCAGTGACTTGATTTTGAAGAACATCGCTTAGGAACTTAATTATAACATAGCAACCAATGAGCCAATTATAATCTTTTTTTTTTTTTTTGATAAATAATCTAGAATATCATTGAAAAGCGTAGAGGGGTGCAACCCAAGTACACAAAGACACCCCTAAACCATAATCACTTATACTGTTCATTCAAAATTTATACTACAAAAAATTTATGCAAGCACTTTTATGATTTACAAGAATTCAGTTCAAACTTATCAAACTTGTAATGTTCCAAATAATAATTTCATCCACATGCTGCATAAAGAGAACTACCATAGAACCCCATAGACTCTAGTAGCCTTATCGTTTTCAATTCTAGCAGATCCCACAAATCTTCATTATGACATTTCTCAAGTAACTAAACTGTATATGTGAAATGAGTCAGGTTTTACGCATCAACTGCAGCACTGGCAACCTACCACTCAAACCCTTATGTAAGAAGTTTAACTCTTATTCTATGACTAATAAGACAAATTAATCTTGGTCTTATATGTTTCCTGAGGGGAAGTTCAATGCAGAGCATATCACCAAAATCTTAATCATCTTTCTTATATATGTGCAGAATACTGCTGCATGTTTCTCTAAAACAACAATACCTTTCCCAAGAATGGTTTTGCTACAAGGCACCACATGAGTGCATGAAGCAATGAAATAAATTTTCACCATTAATTAAACTAAAAATGAAAGGGAAAAAAAACATCAGACACCTAGGTCGCAAAAGAAAATATTAGCAACGAACAAGGTTAAGTCACGTGTCAATTCATGTTATCTTCCATTTAATTCATTTCCTGATTTGCTTCCTTCTTTGCCACCACTAAGAATATGAGTGCAGAACAAAGTTAACTTTTTTTTTTTCATTATAAGTAATTCAATCTAATTAAAGTGCATTAATGATTAAAAGAAACACAGAAATCCAGAAATTCAAACAAATTAGGAAAATGTGAAATTTTATAAGCCCTAGTCCATATATAAAGCAAATTGACCAAGATGTTCTTGGGCTCCTCCAGTGGCCTCTAACGATGTTCAAAACATATTGCATTCCGTTCTCTCTAAAGACTCTACATTAAGCACAAAGGGAAGATCTTCCAAGCGGCTAAAACTAATTGACTACCCTACTAACCTCACCAACAATCTAATTCTTTTTCTTTTTCTTTTTTTGATAAGTAATAAGTATATTATCAAACGGGCAGAGAGGCTCAACCCATGTACACGGGGAGTATACAAAAATTCCCTACTGATGGGAAAAAGAATTACAAAGCTCTAAGAAATCAGAAAAAGTAGACTCGTGCGAGTGAGACCAAGACACTCTCCATGAGAACAACATATTTAATGCCAATTTCCTCAACTCAAGCATGCCGCTCTCATGATCCTCAAAGTTGCGTGCATTCCGTTCTCGCCATAGACACCACATCACACAATGGAATTAGCCTCCATATGTGCAAAGCAAGCCTATTACCCAACTGTCCCCTCCAACTCCCCAAGCAATCACTCATCCTCCGCGGTATAACCCAACTAACGCCAAAAAGTTGAAGAAACGCATTCCATATCTCAGTTGCAACCTCACAATGCAAGAGTAGATGGTCAATGGATTCTCCACATTGTTTAAACATATAACACCACTTTGTCACCATAACATTCCTCTTCCTTAGATTATCCAAAGTAAGGATTTTTCCTAAAGTTGCCGTCCACCTAATTCTATCTCCCTTTTAGGCATTTCTAATCCGAAAAAGGCTAAAAATCACATTCCATAATTCTCTAACCACTTCGTAATGGAGAAAAAAATGATCTATGGATTCTCCACTCTTTTTACACATACAACACTATTCCACCACTAGTACCTTCCCCTTTCTCAGATTATTCAAAGTCAAAATCTTTCCAAGAGTCATCATCCACACAAAGAAACTCACACTCAAACGAACATTAACACTTCAAATATTCTTCCAAGGAAAAGATGAAGCCCCGTAGTAAATAACTCGTGATAAAACGACCTTACTTCAAACATGAGCCTCTTTGAAGGGATCCACCAAATACGATCCTCACCACCTTATCTCAATCGGAGAGAATACAACAAATCAATAAATGTGATCACCAAAATTTTTTATTTTTTTTATCACCAAATTGACCTCCCAATCCTATACAGATCTTGTAAAAGAACAATTCCACTGGATATTAAACCTAGAACACTACATATTATCTGCAACCCACGACTCCTTACAACAAGCAATACTAAACATCTCCAAAAAAGATTCCTTCAATGGTTGACCTTCACACCATAAATCATGCCAGAACCTAATCTTAGTTCCATTTCTCACTTCATATCTGACAAATCTCGAAAAAAAACTCTACAACCTCTCTTAATATGTTTCCACACACCAACTCCAATGTTACCTTCGTTGACATCGTTGTTTCTACTTTCCTTCGCACTATCATAGCCGGGAATTGCAAGCTAGCCCAGGTACCCCTCTTTCGCTAGCACCCTTTCCCCACTCGATTATGTCCCCCAAGGTACCATTTTTTGTCCTAATGCGACATGGCTGCAGTTCTCCTGTGGGCCTAAGACAATGATGTGGCTGAACTCGGTTGCCCCTAGCAGCGCCTCCATGTAGGACCTTCGACCATCACCCTCCACCAAGCCCAAATTCGTTGGCTCCAATGGCGCACCTCCCGACACAAGTTATAGAGGGCCACCAAAATACATTTGGGTCTACAGCCTTCTATCAGCGAAAGACACTTCAAAGAAAGCTAGTACCCTTTGCAGTGCGGCAGCACAACACCTCCAAGCCCTCCCTTCACGACCCTCTGGGAAAATAACAAAGCCTTTACGACGACCATCCCCGTACTCCGCTAACGCCAACTCTAGAGGACTTAATAAACTCCTTCAGACCCTCCTCTTGGATCAGGGCCTCCATACTAACCAACAACTAGTCCACAGTCACCTTGCCCATGTGCACTGCTCTGGATACCCCTCTACTTCTCTTGGCAAAACGCAACACCAAGCGCCCCTCTATGACCAAAAGGTCAAAGACCAAAGCTTCAGCGTAGAACCACCTCAAAAAACCCATCACTGAAACCCACAACAAATACTATACAACAACAAAAACACTGGTAGAAAACAGACTAGAGAACTAAAACGAAAAGTGATCACACGTGACGACCCAAGGAGGGGAGAGAGAGAAGGAGAGAACCATCTCAGCATATCAAGTGCAAGTACAGGAATTAAAGTTAAATCTTTTCTCTTTTTTTTTTTAGGAGGTGTTAGGCAAAGTTGAAGTCATGCGATAGTCAAATATCTCACATTCTTATGTAATTGGGAAGGAGAATGTAATAGAAAAATAGAAAGCAGCAAATTTGTCTATGAAATACCAATGCATGGGCATCAACAAAATTATCAGCACGAAGCATGTCCATAACCGGCAAAGCAAAGTTTTGAAGTTCATTATCCGGATGCAGATACTTTAGACGAATTGCCTGCAAAAGATATTTTAAAGAAGAAACAATCATTATTACCAAAATAACACAGTAAACTTATATAACCACAACTCCGCTTCCGAATTAGTACATCATAGACAGCAAACTCAGAGATCACTAAACATATGGCAAACATTATGTGTTTTCAGGCCAGATAGAATGCTTTCCATCCAAAACAATCATAAACTTAAGCCACAAACACTTCCAAACTATTACCAGTCAAAAACCTTGAAAAATAGAGAACTCACTTATCTTAGTCTAACAATACACTAAAATGAAACTGTAACAGCTTGACCATGAAAAATATGTTCTTCTTTTGAACAACTGAAAGACAGAGGAGGGATTGATCATCAGAATCTACCTGTAAAAAGAATACCCAAGACAAGGTTAGGCCAACTCGTGTATCCTTCGAGCGAGCTCCACTTGCTGCTATTTAAACAGATATGTGAGAAACGGTTGGGCCTAAACCCATTCAATTTTCTCTATTAATGTAAAATTGTAAACTTCCTCTGCCCCCATCCCAAAAACTGTGTTATCCCAAACACATTCACTCATGTGCTCTAAGACACCCCGATATTCAAGAGGCACCATCTACGAAAGTTAACCAAGATGAAAATTACACAAAATTATGGTCTGGGCAAGACTATACCTTTTGTGAAGGGCAAAGCCAAATGCCTTTGCAAACCACCTTCTAATTTCTTTGCTGGAGGAAATGGACCTTTTCCCCTCGGTTGAACCTAGTAAGAGAAACAAACTGTGAGATGGCACAGTGATTAGAGAGAAAATGCCACAGAAAGCAGACATATAATACCTGCGCCTCAGGATTCATTCCAAGAGCAAGCAAGGAGCCCAAAGCTTCAGCGAATGCATCCCGAACAGATGAAACAGGATCCTCAAGCGCCTATTAACAACAGCAGAAAAAAGGTTGAATTGAAACAGAATCTAAAAGATTGAAATAACATGTTACTCTTAAAAAAAAAACAAAAAAAAGCAATGAGGTAAACATGACAAAGAAGAACACCTACCTTGACACAATATGAGGCCGAATTGTCAAGTTCACCCACTCCTAAACCTGGCCCTCCAATGTTGGCAAATGCCTTCAGACATCTTGCTGCAGCTATTCTAACAATAAATGACTTGTCCCCAACAGAAAATCGCATGATGAGACGGTATGCTTCAGTATATGCTGAAGAAGCAGCACTACCACCAGAGCCTTCCAAAGCATTTTGAAGCATTTGTAGAGCCTCTTGTCTCACAAACTCCTAAGCATAACAAATATGAGCTAGAATTTAAACAAAAAAGGAAAAGAAAAGAAACATGACCAGTATTGTGTAAAACAAATAACCTAGCTTCAGTTTGAAACCCCACACCCATCTCAGCACCTATGATTGCCAAAGTTTTAAATAGATGAAACCAGCAAGTACGAGGGCCTATCACCAGTTACCTAAGCCTCAGGAACAAGCGTTGTTTACTTCACAAGTTGACCAAGAATGTTTTATTTTATAAGTAATTAATTTTCATTAGAAAAGTGTAGAGGGGCACAACCCTAATGCATGGAAAGTATACAAGAGAACCCCCTATTTTCAGAAGAAAAAGAATAAGAAAAGTTCAAAAAATTAGAAAAACCAAAAAAAAAAAAAAAAACTATTGTATGTTGCTATCCATGTGTACAGGGAGTTGAATATAATCTTTTTTAACTCTTCTACCAAAGTCTCTCTATCTTCAAAGTTCAATGCATCCCACTCCCTATAAATACACCACATTAAACATAAAGGTGCCAACCTCCAAACTTCCAAAATGTCACGATGTCACCCATCCTTACAACGTGCAATAGGGATGTCCAATAAAAAACATACAAATAGAATCTACTATCTTTGTCACATTTCAATTAGCACATAAACCATTAAATTTAATTTGTCATCTCCAAGAACAAGCAAATCTCACATCCTTGGTCCTCTTTGTGTTACCAGGTATTCGCAAATTTAGAAGAGAGGAAAAGGGAAAGTGTGAGGGAACTTTTGGATTTTTGGCCTCTACAAGAAAAACACTCACTTCACACACCTCGCATAAAACCTCGTTCTCCTCAAAGTTCAAATTTGCCTTCCAGATATTGATGTAGGATAGAAAACAACAACCACCGAGAGATGAGAAGGGAGTGAAAGGGGTCTCTAGGCTGTCTTCTTCGGGCTTGGTTGTGGAGAAAGGCTTGGGTGTCCGTCACCCACAACCCGAAGGTCCTTTAGCAGCCATGCGGGGCTAGTTTAGATTCTTGTTGGTGGTTGCCGCCATGTGGGGAGGGTAGCTCAATAAGTCCATAACTCGCACGCAGTTTCTCTACTTCCCTGGCTATCTTTGATCAAAACCTCACCACTAGTCCTTGAGGTGGTGAAAAGTAAGACAGTGAGAAGGCGTCAAGCCCTGATAGTTTTTCTAAGCGTTCTTCCAAGTATGTTGGTAGGTGATCAAGGCAGATATTATGGGGGCATTCCATGACTTTCATGCTAGTAGTAACTTTGAGAAAAGTCTAAATGCCACTACCATTTCCCTCATTTTCCAAGAAATCTAGGGCTAGTGAGTGAAATTTACAAGATTATTGCTAAATTCCTAGCCAACAAGTTGAGAAGGGTCGTGGAGAAGATTATTTCGAAGCCCCATAATGCTTTTGTCAAAGGTAGGCAAATCCTTGATTTTGTGCTCATTGCTAATGAATGTAAGGATAGTAGGATTAGATCTTGTGAGCCATGGGTGCTTTGCAAACTGGATATTGAGAATGCCTATGATCATATCAATTGGGATTTTTCACTTCATTTGTTGAGGAGGTGTGGTTTTGCAGAGAAATGACACTCTTGGATAGCGTATTGTATTTCTCCAGTGTGCTTTTCCATTTTGGTGAATGGCAATCCATTCAATTTCTTCAGTAGCTCCCTTGGTTTGAGACAGGGAGATCCTTTGTTGCCTTTTTTATTTGTTATTGTTATGGATGCATTAAGTAGAATGTTTTCTACAACTGTTAATGGGAGTTTTCTCTCCAGCCTTTCTATAAGGTCTAGGCACTCTGGTGTGGTTAACATTTCACACATGTTGTTTGCGGGTGACACTTCGTTTTTTTGTGGGGACCAAGCCTAACCACTTTTGCTATCTGCGTGCTTTATTTTTATGCTTCGAAGTTGTCTCTGGTTTGAAGATTAATTTGGCTAAGTCGAAATTGGTTCTTGTGGGTAATGTTGATAACATGGATGGGTTGGCTAGTATTTTGGGTTGTCGGGTTTCTTCCTTGCGTTTGAAGTATCTTGGTCTTCCGTTGGGGGCCTCTTAAAAGGCCAAACCTATTTAGGATGGTGTTATTAAAAAGGGGCCACCCCTAGCCCCTTTTTCTTATTAGTTTTTTGATAAGTAAAAATCATTGTATTAAAAGCACAAGGGGCGCAACCCATGTACACAGGAAGTATACAAAAGAGCTCACACACGAGCTTTAAACTGAAAAGGACGCACATAGATCTATAAATTCCGTAAGCGTTGAACCTTGCAAAGAAGACCCCAAGACCCTCCAAGAGAAGAGTGTTTGTAGCACCCTTTGCTTCAATTCTATAGTGCCCATTTCACGATCCTCAAAGCTCCGCGCATTCCTTTCTCTCCATAAGGACCACATTACACACAAAGGAGCCATCCTCCAAATGTGCATGGCTGACCGCTTTCCCCTTTGCCCTCTCCAACTTCCCAAGCATTCCTTCAAACTCCCCGGCATCACCCACGTTATACCAAATAGCTGGAGGATCATGTTCCATACCTCTACAGCAACTTAACAATGCACTAAAAGGTGATCAATAGATTCACCACTCTTCTTGCACATACAACACCATTCTGTCACAATGATGTTCTTCTTTTGTAGGTTGTCCACTGTTAAAATTTTTCCCATAACTGTCGTCCATACGAAAAAAGCCACCCTCGGAGGAGCTTTACTCTTCCAAATAAGCTTCCACAGAACATCCACCGGGGCTGAATTTAACTTCACCTTGTAGAAAGACTTCACCTCAAAAATTTTCCTCTTCGAGGGAATCCAACGAATTTTATCTACCCCACCTTGCCTTACTTGTTGTGAATACAGCAATTCGAAGAATCTCGAAACCTCCTCCAATTCCCAATCATGAATAGGTCAAGTAAATCTTACATTCCAATAGATAGCTCCATTTACCCTCTCCATATTCTCCTATACCCATGCCTCCTTTCCACATGCGATATTAAACAAGGCGGGAAACAAATTCTGCAGAGGTGCCTCCCCACACCACACATCCTGCCCAAACAACACACGAGACCCGGTCCCTACCTCAAATCGCACATGTTCTTATTAGTTTTATATATTACATATGTTTATAATTTATATATTTTTATTATGTGTGACATAGGTTGCAATTTTATGGGCTTGACATTGCACACTAACGAAATTTGTTAAGTCAATTGATTGAATTTGGTTGTAGGGAATTTTTTTTTTTTTAATTTTTTTTTTTTATACCTCAGGAACCTCTAAGTTCATCTTGATTCCACTGTAAGCTAATTATAAATTAGGTAAACCACAGGGATTGATTTTGCATTTTTCCCTAATTGTAATAAATTAGTTGTCACATAGACCAACATTTGTTGATTTTTATAGATCACTAACAATATTATAATTTAAATCACAAGGAGAATGTTAAGACTTACAAAAATAAGTTGACCATAACTCACATCAAATAACATATAGAAAATGAAAAAGGATAACAATAATTGAAAGTTATTACGTGAAACAAGGTCAAAATTAATTATGAAAACCAAACAATAACAAGAATACATGATAGTTGTATTGCAGATAAGAGAGAGAGAGAGAGAGAGAGAGTTAAAACAGTTTTCATAAGCATATGCCACATGAGTCAGGGTGTAAGAAGTGTTGTGAAGCATATGCCTTAGAAGAATCCTGCTGCTTTTCTAAGCCCTAAGTCAAACTAGAAACACGTTACTTACAGCAAGTCAAGAAGCTACTAATTCAAGATCAACTCAGAAAGATGAAAAGTAGAAAAGCTATGGTCCTTTGCTAAAAAATAGATCTTTGATACTTCCTTGGTCCTTTTTTCAAGATCAAGTTTCAGAAGCTATGGTCCTTTTCATGACTTTTTAGATCTTTTTTTCTTTTTTTGGTTAGGTGTTTCTCGTGTAATTGGGAGTGCTCTTTGGTTTTTAATAAAGAGAAGCTATCAAACACCTCACAGTAACAATATTTAATTTCAGTCTCAAAGAAGTGAAAAGCTCCTCACCAATATTTTATTCCTATTCCCTTCTTAATGAAAGTTTCATTTCTTATTTAAAACAAAAACAGAAAAAAAATTATATAGACAGAGATGTAGATTGAATGGACTACCTCATGAAACTTGATTAGTTTTGTTGCAATAATAGTGGTTTCAAGTAAACCCGAAGTAATTCTTCTCCCAAAATGCTTATATAGCTCTCCTAAGCATTGTGCAGCACCTACAAAGATAGATATATTCAAAAAAATAATAAGTGAAAAACAGACTAGGTAAAAGTCTAAATAGACAATAAACCACGAAGCAGAGAGAAGGCTTAAATCCTGCTCCGCAAGAATATGACAAATGCCTTTCTAGAACCATAATGTTCATACTTTATATATATCAAAAGAGAAACATGTCGCCTAAACATAATTTAATTGAGTGCATAACCACACTAAAACAACATTGACAAGAATGATTAAGATCACGATTAGAAACTACCATAATATATTCTAACCTCTTCTAAAAAATCATAAAAGTAACATCAAATAATGCAGTAAAGCTCCTTGTACATTTACGCCCCTCAAAAGAACAACCTCCCAAACAAAAGCACAAGACAATTGACCTGCAAATTGTTTGACCTACAACAATAAGCTTAAGCTCCTCATTGAAAAATATCCACCCATATTAAACCTGGGAACTTTTCAGACACTTCCTTCACTTGTCGATCTCTTTCTCCTCCCCAAATGAAGATGTGCTGCTATATCTGATCTCACAATTTCTTCAAATGGTAACCAAAGGTGGAAAATCAGCACTATTCTGTTTCTCCAACACTAAGCTCTCGTTTTAAACAACTAATTCTCCACTAAAATCACTGCTCAACTCCTGCAGGCATTGGTACACACCCATTTATAGGAATAATGCAACTTAACGATGCTCACTAACAATCTAAGTGAAACTTGGAGTTTGGGTTCTCTTTAATAACTTGGCTCTAAGTGTAATTAATTCATTAAAGCACTGGTACAGAGGGTGCCACTAATGCCTCATCTGAAGGGTTTGGCGCCTTTAAGGCCCAGCAGCAGCCAACTACCAAAAATGGGCTGCATGCTTATAGCCAATCTTGGGTTACTAGAAACAACAAGCAGAATAGTTATTTCCTCTCAGGCATAAAAACTGCCAAGCTATTGGGTCAATGGACTCTTCAGCGTTAAAAAGAAAATGCCGAAGAAGTCCCATTTTTATGAAATAGCAGAACACTCCCATCCCTCTTAAGCCAGCTAAGAGGGGAAGCACAACTCAATCGGTCAAGGCAGGCAACCAGACCAAGTAAGGACCCTTTAGCCATTCAACCGAACGGTTCATTGTGATCCTATTCCAACAAGTATCAAGATGCTCCATTCTTGTAAACTCCTTGGGTATTATAACAGCAACACCTTAGTATCATTTTTAATAAAACCATTACAAAAATTAATATAAAGAGTATAAACTTTTAGCTCTAAAAGCCTAACCCCATCCCATGCAAGTGTCAATCGAAACAGTACATAATATAAACGAACCGGGCCATCTATCTCCACAAACTAAAAATTAATTCCAACAAGCATCAGTGCATCCCCATACTATGCAAGTTTATTAGTAATCAGGCACAAAAATATAAATCAAATTAAAAGATATACACCACAAAAAGAAATCAAAGCATATGTGTGACTATCTAACCACAGGTAGTTTTTAGTGTTTATGACTAACCAGCAACTCTCTGAGGCTCGCTTTTCTTCCCATCGGAAAGAAACCCTTGGAGACTGCTCACTCTGGAGTATATCGAAATGGCATCACCCTTGGATATAATCTTTGCCATTGCCACTGACGCCATATGACGCACAGGTCGTCGAGCACCAAGAATCAACAAAGAATACAGCGCGTCCTCACATTTTCTTTGCCACAACAATATGGACTCCTGAAATGAATAATTCTCAAATATTTCGCTTGCCACCAGAGCAAAACTCAAGAAATCAATCAGAATTTTACAACAAATACTCATATAATAGACAGCGCTTCAATAGTTCAAATTTTAAAATTCAATTAAATTGTTAAAACTCAAAAAATGCAAATCATTATCAGTGCCATTGGTTTCCTCCAAGAAAAACCACGAAAGCCAAGGATGATGTAATTATATACGATCGGAAACACGTAAAAACCCGAACAGATATTAAAACCTAAGAGATTCATGAGAATTAAATCAAAATTAGAAACAAAGCAAGCAAATTGAGTCCACTTTTGAAGAAGAGCGCATTGTGGAGAAGAAGCGGTCGTACAGATGTGAAAAAGGTTGAGAAGATAAGAGAAAGGTTACCTTGGGCTCTTCGTCAATGGCGGAGATAAGATCGGAGAGGAGATCGAAACAGAGGAGAGCATCCGGAGGCTGCTGAACCGCGGAGGCCACTATGGACTCCAACTGCGCCACCAGCACCCCGAAGCGCGAGAGCGGCACGCTCTCCCTCACGTACTTCTTCGCCATTCATCAACAACAACAACAACAAACCACACGTTACGTTACAGAGAAACGGATTGAGAAAGAAGAAGAGAGCTCGGCAAAAATGAAACTCAGTCCAGTGTAAAAAATAACCCAGATAGCTAGATCCGTCGGGTCATCAACTTGTAGGTACTATTTGTTATAATTTATTAATTTGATGATGTCGTATTAGAAATTTATTTAACTAATTTTTATTTTTATATCATCTCAATTGTACGATAATTATATAGAGTCCAATAGAGATTTCTGATGCCAAATTAAGGCAGCCAAGCGTCAGACATTTTACTTTTAAAAAAAAAAAAAAAAATTTGAAGAAGCAAAATATTAAAAGAGAATCCAAGTTTGAGGTATTTACACCAAATTTTAGGCATTAGCACCAAATTTAGGATGATCAAATCCTTTTTTGGGTAATACCATCCATAAATGATTAACCTTCCTCCCTATTGAGGCATTAAGTTTTAATTTTGAATCAAAAAACAAGTTTTAAGACATTAGAAACCAAATATTAACGCTCATACAAATTTAACTAACCAAATATATATATATATATATATATATATATGTCCTACGCTAGGCCACCAAATTTTGACAGCCGCATAGCAGGACTCTATAGAGTCACACATAAATTTTTTATTGTTATATCATCTCAATTGTATAATACTCATAATATAAAGTCACACATAAAAGTAATTGATTTTAACAATTTTTTTTTTTTATTTTATAAGTGTCTATCAATGGCTGGTTTTTACTACCACTCTGCTTATAAACTATTAGATCGACTTTTATTAAAAAAAAATCTAAATGTTGATAGGCAACGCCACGTCACTCTAATAACAGGAAAATTAAATATTTGATTAAATCGGATTAAGCAGTATCACTATGTTATAATGAAATAAATTTTTAAGAATCAGGATTCTTGAGAATATTTCAAATATTTTTTCGAATAAATTTCTTCAAGTCTCAACTCTTGTCTTCAAATAGAAGGTAGAGATTTTGTCACATTATCATTTATCACTTTGATGGGGATAAGAGTAATGCTACACACATTTTCATATCTCTATACTCATTTTCATATATTTTTTAAAATAGGTTTTAAAAGAGGAATGCTATATTCCTAAGAGGTAGCTCAATCGGCTGGGACTACGCTTAATAAAGCAGAGGTCACTAGTTCGAATTTCCCTCCCCCGTCCTTGTGCGGACATGTAAAAAAAAAAAAAAGGAGGAATGCTATGTGTTCTCTATTTTATTTTTATTTTTTAGAAAATAATATCTACTTAGAATTAAGAGAACACCACTACAAAAAACCAATGAATTAAGAACGTTCTGAAATGGGGTTGTTGTTTTGTTAAAACGACTTCATTAAATGGTCATTTCAATAGTAAAATGACCCATCATTCTATAAAGGGTCGTTTGAGCAGTAAAGCACTGTTCAAACGACCTCGCCCAAATAGTAGGTCGTTTCTACAGTGAAAAATGCCCCCCTCCATCGATCTGCGCGCACCCACCCCTCCCCTCCTCCCTCGATCTGATCTCTCGCACTCAGCTCTCTCTCTCACTCGATCTCAATCCCTAGCTCCCTCGATCTGTTCCCTTACTGTTGCTCTTGATATCCCTCATGAGTTTGGTCCCTCTCTTGCTTAAAATGACATACCAGAACAATGGTAGAAAATGAGTTACATGCAAGGAACGTTTTGGTTACTCTGCTTGTTGTTGAACTGATTTGTTGGCATATGCATATGTGAAAGAATTGAATAAAACTTGGTCTATTTCTCACTCACGACAGCACTGATTTAAAGCTTTGTTAGATTTTTCTTGCATGCAAAGAGTAATATGATGAACAATAAGGCTGGCAATAATTAAGTTTATGCTTAAATAACTATGGAAATTTCTCTCTTCCCTGAGGTTACTTGTGTGCCATGTGAAAGTTCACAGCAACAATGGGGAAAATTTTACTAAGAATTTTAAATTAGTGTACATATCTGGAGTCTTGAGATTAAAAGATTTGATTTAAGTGCTACTTGAGTGTATACAAATTGAAAGGAAACTTTCTATTTTGACAGCTGTTTCAAGGTTCTCGTAAGTTGCTTACACTCATGAGTGCATATATTTGGAACCTTGTAACTCGTGACAGAAACTTGTGTTAATTCTAATTGCTAATTAACAACATGTTTTAGATTGAGTAAAATACATGTTCGGGTGTAGTGGTAGAACTAAACTTTTAGGTAAGGGGGACGGGCAAAACAAACCAAAAAAAATAATAATTTAGGGGGTAATTTACTAATTAATTTTAAAGGAGTTACATATATTTTTATGCATTTTTATTTATTTTTTGGGGGGGGAGGGGGATTGTGGATCCACCCCTATTTGGGTGGTAAAGGGTTCATAGAGCACTGTTGAAGGGAAGGTCTGCTAAAATTATTAAGAAAATTTACATGGAATGCTAATTACTTGTACGTTGTTCATACTTGTTTTAACGTATTTCGTGTTTCGATCGATCGGGTGCTTGATAACTTACGGCGGAATGCTATTTGAAGTGTTAGAGTATTTAGAAAAATTCCTTAAAAGTTCCCAAACTTCTAGAGGTGTTGAAACTCAAAAGGCGCAAATCAAAACCTCCAATTAATGTAGTTAATTGCTATCTCAATATTCCAACCCATTTAATTAATCATGGTTAATTGCTGTTCAACTTTTTTTCAACAACAATGAGATATGGTTTTCTTAATTACCGTTATGCAAGGATACCCGTGAACAAACATTGATATATATATTGTGCTTGCATGCTTTCATTGATGTTAGAGAAGATAGGCATGGTATCTACGGGTGGCTGGGCAATAAAGGCAAAAGTAAACACATGCACATGGTGCTCTTTGATGCTGAACCTTCATGAAGGATGGTCAATATTCTCTTTTCTACCTTTTTTTCTCCATGAGTAATTAAACGGGTTGGAATATTATTGAGAAAGCAATTAGGAAATTAATATCATCTAGGATAATTAAGTTTAATATCTTCAAAATCATCCCCCCAAAAAAAAAAATCATTCAACAGAAGGACGTTTCTGATGTGAATTAATATTTCGACAAGAATGGTCCAGTATACATGGGGCAACTATTGCAACCTCGAAGGGGCATTCCTATGGAAAGCGCTAGAACTGAAGACATTATAGGTCTGCAATCAAAGATGCTTTTCAATCGAAGATGGACCACCCTTTTTGTATGTGAGAGCAAGATGAAGGTCTGTGAGTCTAAGCAAGTGACTTGATCAAACGTGATACTTTATATGGTCAAAAGTAAAACTTAGACCATGCAGGATGCATATATCATCTTTTGAAACTGGCAGTGATGTCTACATGCACTTCAAACAATCACAATCGCCACCCTGTAATTAGTCCTTGCAAGTAGCGAATCTCGTATGTTAGATGATTATCTGTACATGGAAACTGGAAAGGGAACGTACGACATGACACTTTGTGCGGGCCGGGAATAAAACTATACATGTTGCTTTTTTCTTTTTTCTTTTTCTTTTTTTCTTTCTAAGCAACGAAACATGTTGGTTAAGACAACGAGACGATGATAAAATCGAGCATACTTTTGAGTAGGAAGTAGCGGCTGCCCGACAAAAAATGACTTAACTCTCAAGGAAATTAGCCTACAAACTAGATTAATAACACTGTTCTCCCTAAGCCCTCCCATGCCTTCTTCATGGCAGGGGTAATAGAAATAGACGAATACCTATTTATGAATTTTTCATTTCGCCCCTTAACCTTCAATAGTTCTCACATGGATATCGGAGAATATATAGAACAACCTCTCAAGTCTCAACTGAAGCGTACCCGCGGCATTAAAGCCATGAAGACTTTCTTTCCTCCTAATATTTGCAACCTTAGGAATGGACTTTATCTCAATGGCGAGAGTGATTCAGACAATCCAAAAATCGAGATTCTTGGAATGAGAAACTAGATTCATCATCATCATATATATATATCAAGTGCTTAATTTCTTCTCACTTGAATTATTAATAGTATGTCCGCAAAATGTATAGATCTTCTAAAATTTCAGCAAATGCTACAAGAAAAATGGTCTTTAGCGCGCAACCAAATTTTTAGCGACGACCACTCATTAGCGCGACGACATTTTTTGGTTATCGCTAATGTCACAAAAAATTAATTTCAGCGACGACATTTTGTTGTCGCTGATATGTCGTCATTAATATTATAGCGAAAATTTTGTCCAAGTGAGAGAAAAGCCGCAAAAAGCCATTAGCGACGAGATTTTTCTTATTTGCAACAACTATTGTGGACGCTATTAATTTTTGTTATTTGCAACCACAATAGTTGTCGCTAATATTACATCATTAGCAACGACGGTGGATGTTGTCACTAAAAGTATAAATAAATAATATCCTGAGATATATTAGTGATTAAATTTTCGTCGCAAATAGAATAGGTATCAATCAATGGTGATATGCTCTCTAGCTAGCGATGACACATGCGCACAATCTTATCCAATGTTGTAATATATCTGATTCCATGCCAATTTCTACTCACATTCTCTTGGATGAACATCATAAATGTAATTATTACTTGCCTAAAAAGTTTTTTTTTTTTAAAAAAAGTACTGTGGAAAATGAGATCTTATGTAAATTTTTATTAATAATACAAGTGCAAGCACATATATACTATTCTTTGCAGGCAATTACAGTGAAGTTCCCATTAAGGCATTAACTTACTAATTATAGAAGTTGAACCAAATACTAGGAACAACAGCACATACTATATATATAGTCAAACAACACACGTTTTAGCTAGTTGGCTTAAGTTTATATCATCCACCCAAAAAAGCACTAAAAAAGAAAGGAGAACATTCCAGTAGGTTATTCATTGATGAAGGCCTTGATTTGAGACATCATCTCATGGAGTCGAGGTTGAGAGAGCGGAGAGTTATGCAGAATTTGAAACGAATGCCCTACGCCTTTGTGCATCACTGTTTCCACCCTCTTCCCCACGCTACTCAAGGCGTTGCAAAATTCCAAGTTTCGATCCTTCAGCATATCCATCTCTGATATGCACACCATTGTGGTTGGAAGCCTTAAATCACGCAACTTGTCCGCGCCATTTGCGAGAGGGTTGCACCATGGATGGTCCTGGTTCGCCCCTGAAGGCAGGGATAAACGCCAATATGTGTCGGAAATCGATAGGGTTAGCGCTGAATTAGGCGGTTGATCGATATGCTTTTCTGACCAAGTTCGTCCCTCTCCTCCAAAAAAAGGTTGGATCAAGATCATACCTTTGAGACATAATGGCCTTATACTGGTGGATTCGGAGGTGCCACTTGTCCCTAGCCGATTGGCCACATTGTAAGCTATGTTGGCCCCTGCACTGTCACCAGCTAGGTACACGCTGGAAAGATTGCAATGCTTCAGCCACCATTTGTGCTCCCTAGAGCCACTTAGAGCTTGCTGTTTCACCCACATAAGAGTGTTGAGACCATCTTCATATGCAGCAGGGAGACGGTTCTCAGGGGCTAAATGATAATTTAGAGAGATGATCACGCAATTTGCTTTGGAAGCAAGGTTGGACAAAAACTCGTTGTAACAGCTCCAAGCAGCAGAGCCGATACAAAATCCACCTCCATGAAAAAAAACAAGCAATGGAAGCTTGCCAAGACAGCTTGGAAAATACATGCGTGCCCATAGGCCGGTGCACTTATCGATCACAACATCTTTTGCTGTAACACCACGCTCTAATGACATGGTGCAGGGGACAATAGAGACAATTGGAGGCCTTTCGACGTGTCCGTCTATATAAACTCTAATGAGACCTTCAATCTCTTCAACGACTCCTTCATGTTGGTTATTGTTCTTGCCAACTTGGTGGTTAAACCTTGGATCAAAGGAAATAACAGCCATTCTTTTAGTTCTAGTGAAATGAAAAGAATAGAGAATGGTATTTGTGGTATGAATGTTATTGCCTTAAGGTCTTTATATAGGAAACAAGAAGGTTAGGCAGAAGAAAACGCCTCATGGTGTGGAAAGAAGCTTCCCCAGCTTCTTTTTATCTCACAAGTGGGTACTCAAGCTTGCCACATTTGTCTTCATATGTGGCTTCTCATATGATGCAAAAGTTCGTTCACATTTCTCAATCTTATTGCTTCATAATTGCTAGCTATATAATTCATTTTTACACTTTTATGGGCATTTAGAGCTGCATATCTAACCCTAGTATATATATATTAGCGATTACACGAGCAGTATCTCTATCTGGACTTTACAGCAACATTTGATCAACCCAAGTACATTTTATTCTTATCTTATCCTTCAATGTGACCAATACGTACAGGGGCGGAACCAGGACCCTCAAGGCCCAACGTGGTCCAAAAAAAAAATTATAAAATTATAAAATTCCTATAAAATTTAATTTTTGACCCCCCAATTTTTTATTTTATTTTTTGAATTTTGTCCCTCAACACAAATCTCTAATTCCGCCCCTGAATATACGTACCAAAGAGATAACCAAGCATTTTTTTCTTTTTTTTCTTTTTTTGTTTTTGAGATATCCACACAAGAAGGGGGAGGGCGGAACCACGTTGGGCCTTGGGGGGACCCTGGACCCCCAAGGCCCAACGTGGTCCAAAAAATAAAAATAAAAAATTATAAAATTCTTATAAAATTTAATTTTTGACCCCCCAAATTATTATTATTTTTTTAGAATTTTGCCCCCGACACAAATCTCTAATTCCGCCCCTGAATATGTACCAAAGAGATAACCAAGCATCTTTTTCTTTTTTTTTTTCTTTTTTTTTGACATGTCCACACAAGAAAAGGGGGATTCGAACTAATGATCACATTCACTTCATAAGGCATGATCTCCGCTTCATGACCAAGCATCTTTTTCAAGAATGGTTCAGAGTAAGAATTCCCCATGAAAAGCACTTCATTAAACACATTAAACACAAGAAAATACTGGGGAGTACTGCTTATTCTTCCCAAATATTATTTTCCTGTTTCTCCTGGAGGATGAGATTAACACTTTCCAGTCCCTCAATATATTTAGGTTGACTCCCCACTTTTTATTTGCAAAAGCCATCGCCTAACTCACGAAGTATATATATATACCATGCATGTGACATCAAACTACTTTATAGAATAGTCACTTAATTAAATATGTGTTTCGCTTAATGCGTACGTAGCAAAATTCTGATTTGGATTATATCAGTTTTTCGTCATGCAAAGAGTTATATATAGGATAACACTGTTATGAGTACCTATGAAAGCGTGGTGGTTAATTTCTCATGATCAATGTTTCTTCTCGTCCACATATATATGAACAACTTCCCTACGGTCGTGAGTGCATTGTTGATTAGAAAAAGACGGATATCCTACAAAATTCTACGTTCATGCAAATGGACAATCAACTTTATTCTCCAGATATTCCACTTTCTTCTCCAATATTGCTTTTTGACTGCTTATTTTCTAATCATTCATTCCCTTTTTTACTCCGGCCGGTAAGGCATGCGGCCGGGGATGGGGGCCAAGTTCTGATCTTCTATATTTGAATTTCTAATTAAATAAAGTAAGTTAAAATTTTCTCCTTTTTTCCCTTAAAAAATAAAACTTAAGTTAAATCTCCATTGTAAAGAACTCACATGTATAGATGATAATAAAAAAATTAGACAAAAAAAAAAAAAAAAAAAAACAGCTGTCAATAGCTCTCACCAAATTTAGTGATACAACAGTGACATCTTGAAAGCCCACCAAGAGGCTTGGGCCTCTTAAAACTGAAGGACCTAGGCCCAAACCGACTTGGGCAACCGAGCACAATGGCTAAGGAACACAGAAGTCCACAAATTAAGCTCCGAATGGACCCCCACACCTGGGGCCAAATCCCAAATCCTAGATTCTTTCGAGAAGAATCTATCAATTATTTCTTTTTTTGCATATGTTCTCTCTACTGACTTAAGCATCAGAAGCTTACTAGCTAGTTGTGCCAGCGATGAATGCCTCTAATGTTATACATATATAGCTCTTATTTATGTGCTTTAGTTGCTCGATCGATGATCAATGTAGTTAATTACCAAGGCGAATTCGCGCAACAAATGGGGTTTTACAAGGCCAACAACTGAATTATATATGTTTGATTACATATTCCTTCATGAAGGCTAAACTTTTGAGGTAAATCAATAGGCGGTGAACTCGAAATTTGTATTTGTGTGATGTGTGAGATTACATTTAGGAAAAAGTACACATAACCCCCCTCAAACTACTACTCTATTGTCAATGTCCTTCCTAACATATCAATTATGTCAATGTCCCCACTAATTAAACTACCAAAACAATGTCATTACACCCTTAATGACAAAAAATATCATTCATAAAATAAATAAATAAAAAATCTTAAAATTATAAGAAAAAAACTAAAAAATAAATAAATAATATGAAAAGCTGAAGGGGTCACTTTAATTTTTTTAAAAAAATTAAACAATTAATTTTGTTTCTTTTCCTCGAATTTATAAGGATATTTTTGTCTTATTAAAATAAGTTTTAAGATTATTTTTATCTTTTTAGTAGCATTGGAGAGACATTGATATTATTTTGATAATTTATGAGAGACATTGACACGTACAATCAGTAAATTTTGATTTTAAGAGACATTGACAATAAAGTAGTAGTAGGGGGTATGTGTATTTTTTTCCTTACATTTATTTGAAATTTTACCCGTTTTGTTGAATTTGAAGTTGTCAAATGTTGTTGGCCCTTTCTTCGTATTAATTATTAGACGACACTAATATTATCTTTCAGTCGCAGCTATAATTTGTTGATAGGCCTCCATTAAGAACTAGTGCACATGATAATGTCGTTGAGTTTTCAATTTCAGAGTAGCTACAACTTTGGATGTAAGGGAAAAGAATCTCAACCTAACCTCTCTTTCTCGTTGGGTTTGTTAACAAAATTTTATGGATAGATGAAATTCAATACTTGCAAACTTGACACATTACTAAACTTTAGTAATGTGTCAATTTCTGACACGTTACTGAAGGGTGATGTGTCAGAAATTGACACGTTACTAAATTCTTATTAGTAATTTCTAATTTTTTAACCTGCCACACACGTTATTAATGACGCATTACTAACCGTTAGTGACGTGTCAAGCCTCTTGACACGTCACTAATGGGCCGTTACAAAAATATCATATATTTTGTAGTGTTGGCATTATGGCAAGTTTTGAATTTTCTAACTTATAATGTCTCTCTAGAAAGATTCAATTCCTCATTTCCACACCCCAATCCCAGCCAAGATGGAAAAAGCTACATATACGTAAGGCATTCAATTCAAACCTTGTTAATTTGCTAACTTATCACATGTGTCATTTTCTTATTAGTGATATAGTTCATAGATATGAGATAATACAGATTACATAAACAAGAATTGTGAAAATTTTCCATCTTTCTTCAATTTCTGAAGGAGATAATGTGATAATAATAGTAAAGAACATAAAAGGTAGAGATAAAAATAGGAGAAAAAAAAAAAACAATTTGTCAACAAAGGGTCAGAAAGATCTAGGTGATCTAGCTAGTATAATATTATGCTTCTCCCACCTCCGATATTCTTAATTTACTGGAAATATATCTTGGAAAATAATAAAGAGAATGTTTACTTAATTAATATACTCTTTAAGTAGTACTGCATGATATTTGTGGGGAGGCTAAAAAATGAAGCTAACAAAGATCACTAAGATAAGCCTATCTCTTAACTGTTAATGCAACTTTTCCGTAGCCCCATGCATGTAGATTTTATACCAAGGATCAAATCAGATAGGATTGCTTAAACTGCAAGGTCTCTCAGTCATCAAAATACCTCAAACAATTCGAATCCTTGAGATCGATATTTCTGTATATATTGGGTACTGCTAATGGTGCCTTGGTCATTTTTAACTTACATATATGAATAACTCCTATGACGATGCTTTTCATCCTCAAACTTCTTTCAAGCCCAATGGTTGTGCACATGAGGTTGCAATCTTTATTCACTAAAATATTCCTTTCTTTCTTCTCCTCCTTTTTGACCACCTTTATCCACACGTTAAGGTTGAGGGAGAGTAACCCAAGAAAAAGAGAGGGAGCACTTGATTCTGAAATTCTAGATGGTGAACTCTCGATCGTTAGAGTAAAGGGTACCATATCGGGGTGCATGGCTGCATGCATGCTGACAATATCATCACTAAAATTCTGTCTAAAAATACTATGTATTAAATCTATTATTTTTGAAAAATAAACCTCGCCACCAAACTTCAAAAAAGTAACATTTGAATACGCCAAACCGTCAAATTATCATCACATGTCAAAAACGTCACCTCATACGTCAGCCTGCATTAGACGTTAAAATAGATGGAAAAGTGGCGTGCACGACCAAATTTTTTTTTTTTTTTTTTTCTTCTCTTTCTTCTCATAATACACGGATCATTTTTACCTTTTGAAATGATATTTTACCCCATTACAATTATTAAAAAATAAAAAATAATTAAATTTGAAAAAAAAATTAAACTTATTTTTAAATAATAGAAAATGGAGGTGCTTTACCAACCCATTTTTGGATTTTAGGGGTGGCAAAACTTGAGGTTGACAAGTCAACCATCAAAAGTAGAGGAATCATTTGAAAATCAGTAGTCAAAAAGCAATGGAGAAGAAAGTAGGATATATTTATTTATGGAGAATAAAGTTGATTGTCCATTTGGATGTACGTAGGGTTTGAAGGATATCCATGTTTTCAATCAACCTTCCACTCAAGACCGTAGGAATTTGTTTAGATATGTGGATAAGAAGCAGTTTTTTATGAGGAAACGACCAGGATTCCATGCCATAACAGTGTTACCCTCTAATTCTCTTTGCATTACCATAAAATTCAAAATTAGTTGATTAAGTGGGTTAATGTCACATGGCATACTTTGTGATCAGGAGGCGGTGGCTTCTTCAAATAAAAAGTGGGGAGTCAATTATAATTCCTAAATATATATATTCTGATAAGATATATTGAGGGACTGGAAAGTATTTCATCCTCCAGGAAAAACATGGAAAGAATATTTGGAATGAATAATGGCATTGCTCTTCATAGGGGAAATCTTACTCTCTAAATCGATCGTACTTGAAAAAGATGTTTGGTTATCACTTCTCTGTTCACATGGAGGGATAAGATTCGAATAAAATGTACTCAGCTTCATCAAAAGTTGCTGTAAAGCTATTAATATGAATTAAAGCTATGTAACAGAAGGATCAAGAGATGTGAACTTTTGCCTCATATGAGAATCCACGTGAAGAAGCTAGACTACCCACTTGTGAGATAAAAAGAAAGGGAAGCTTTTTTCCACCTTGAGGCTTTTTCTTTGGCCTAGCTAGCCTTCTTTTTCCTATAAAAAGACCCCTTAAGGCAATAACATTAATCATACCCCAAAGATCATTAATTCCATTCTATTCTATTCTATTCAGCACTTCATGAGAACTAAAAGAATGGCTGCCATTTCCTTCGATCCAAGATTTAACCTCCAAGTTGGCAAAAACAATCACCAACATGGAGGAGTCGTTGAAGAGATTGAAGGTCTCATTAGAGTTTACATAGACGGACACGTCGAAAGGCCTCCAATTGTCCCCATTGTCCCCTGCACCTTGCCATTAGATCATAGTGTTACAGCAAAAGATGTTGTAATCGATAAGGGCACTGGCTTATGGGGACGCATTTATTTTCCAAGCTGTCATGGCAAGCTTCCATTGCTTGTTTATTTTCATGGAGGTGGGTTTTGTGTTGGCTCTGCTGCTTGGAGCTGTTACAACGAGTTTTTGTCCAAACTTGCTGCCACAGCAAATTGCTTGATTATCTCCGTAAATTACCGTTTAGCCCCTGAGAACCGTCTCCCTGCTGCATACGAGGATGGTTTCAACACTTTAACGTGGGTGAAAGAGCAGGCTCTAAGTGGCTCTAGCGAGCACAAATGGTGGGCGAAGCATTGCAGTCTCTCCAGCGTGTATCTAGCCGGTGACAGTGCTGGGGCCAACATAGCTTACAATGTTGCCGCGTGGCTTGGGACAAGTGGGCTGTTGTGTCTCAAAGGTACCATCTTGATGCAACCTTTCTTTGGAGGAGAGGCACGAACATGGTCCGAAAAGCACACCGCTCAACCGCATAATTCAGCGCTAACCTTATCGGCTTCCGACACATATTGGCGCTTATCACTACCTCCAGGCGCGAACCGGGACCATCCATGGTGCAACCCTCTCACAAATGGCGCAGCCAGGTTGCGTGATTTAAGGCTTCCAACCACAATGGTATGCATATCAGAGATGGATATATTGAAGGATCGAAACTTGGAATTTTGCACCGCTTTGACTAGCGCGGGGAAGAGGGTGGAAACAACGATTTACAAAGGCGTAGGGCATGCATTTCAAATTCTCCATAACTCTCATCTCTCTCAACCTCGAACCCATGAGATGATATCTCAAATCAAGGCTTTCATCAATGAATAACTATTAGAAACAAGAGGAAAATTAATCTTTCCTCTCTAGAAAAAAATTTAAACTCCCTATGGCAGCAAAACCTTTCCGAATCTCAGCCATCAACCTTCCTTCATTTATCTTTTAGTTTTCACAGCTTTTTTAGCAGCTAGTTTAAAGCTAAGAGTCTTTTGGGTGTGTCCGTTGCACTCCCAATTTCTCACTAGTACTGTTGGTAGCTTTCTGACTTGCTCCTTCTATCTTGAAGATCCTTTATGGGACTGCATAATAGATTGTTGCAATGGATAATGTAATTTTTTAGTCTTTGCTTTGGTTATTGTAATTTTCTTCCTATATATTGGTTTGTTGTTGATTGATGTAATTCCTATTTTCACTCATTTATTAAAAATAAATACCTAATGTAATTATCTAATTTATCTCCTCTCTCTCTCTAAGATCTTCCACTTTCTCAAAATTTGTAAGATATTTCTCTTCCCCGGCCTGTACGTTTAGAATAATCTTGCAGAGGTACGTATATACTTTGAATTTGAAATGTCTACATATCTATAGTATTTAAATAAATAACATTTTATTGTACAAACAATAGATCTTATTATGATCTTCTAATACATGTGCTACTGAGGAAATAGGCATGTACCAGAAACAAGTGATGAAAGGACTTGTGCGATATACCTCAAACTGTTCGAAAAATATCATTACAATATATATGAATATAATATTTGTTACTCTTTTGCTGCCATGACTATATATATTCAAAGTTAGAGCTAGCATAAGACCCAGATAACAGTAGTATGATTAAGGTCCTTTTTCATAAAATAAAATAAAAAAGGCATTAATTACAATAAAAATGCTAGTCAATAATCTATAATTAAGGCTTAATTATGGTAAAAAAAAATGAAGAAGATTACATTTGAAAAAGAGAGGAAAAAAAAAAAAAAAACTCAATGCCCAAGATATGAAGACTTTAGGAAAAATAGAAAGATGAAAAACTGCATTCATATAAACCGTTAAATGCACCAATTTTACATCATTACCTTGTAATGTATAATATCCATTTTATATGAAACGAAAAGGATCATAGTCCCTAGCGGAAGGAAATGAGTGTGACAAATGGTAATTTGTGGAGGCAATGTATAACTAAGCAATTAAATAGTTGATGGAGTAAAGGTCTTTGACCCAAAATAAAAAGTAAATCTTTGTTTTTTTTTTTTACGAGGATTAATCTAAAAGTTGGTAAGAACATACACATCAACATTGTAGGATAACGTTTCTCTATAAATTGGACATTGTATTAGACTAACACAGAGCATTCATATTTAAGGTAAAACCTTGCTCGTCCTCAAGAGGTAGCTCAATCGGCTGGGACCACTCCTAATAAAGCGGAAATCACTAGTTCAAATTATCCTCTCCCTTTTGTGTGGACATGTCAAAAAAAAAAAAAA